>NC_046969.1:2438972-2563972 GCF_009769545.1 Cyclopterus lumpus | reverse complement strand
AATTTCAATAAAGTTAAACTACAAAGTACAAAGTGCTATCAGTAAGAGCCATTTAAGTGGTACTACAGTGCTACTACGGCGCTACCTTCCCTATTCAAGGTATACAGTTATAGTTATATATAAATATATATACAGTTACCTTTTTGAAAAAATGTATCCTTGGGAATATGGAATATTCTCTTACACTTTAAAAACGAGTAAAAAGTTCAGCTCTGGAACATAATCATAATTTCTTCCCTCACTGATGACCCTTGACCCTGTCAAGTTATGCCTCTACCCACATTTGAGTTCTGGAAGATGATCCAGACCTCAAATCATTTTCTGATAGTATTACAGACATGGAAATGATGGTTATACTTCATACATTAAAGAATGCAAGTGTACAAACTCATTTTATTAATTTATACTTAATTGACATTATTTAAACTCATTAAAAAAAACACATTAGAAAACACATTAGAGTCCTCCAAATGAGACGCATATTATGATGACTTTCATATCTGGCACAGAAGTTATACACTGGCTGAATGGAATATGTAAGTGTGTGTGTGTCTTTGTGTGTGTGTCTTTGTGTGTGTGTGCGTGTCTTTGTGTGTGTGTGTGTTTGTGTGTGTGCATGCGTTTGTGTGTGCGTGTGTATGCGTGTCTGTGTGTGTGTGTGTGTGTCTGTGTCTATGTAAGTGTGTGTGTGTGTGTGTGTCTGTGTCTATGTAAGTGTGTGTGTGTGTGTGTGTGTGTGTGTGTACATCACTGTTTGTTACATGACATATTCCTTGTCTGATCAGTGACACAAAGGTTGTTTCTTGGACGACCATGACGCACATTTATTCAGGCCTACTGAGCATCATCAGAAAGGTGTCTATCTACAGCCGACCGCCTCAATCTACAGAGCGTGTTTATTAAAAGACAGCGTGACGAGTCGATGACGCACACCGAAGCCAGCTGATGCTTTGGTGGTTTCCTGGTGATGCAGCCGTGCCTCCACCGTCTCCTGGCCCTGTCACAATGGCTACAGTGTGGAGAGGTGATCGGTGCCCTCAGCTTCTCTAAAGCATCCAGCAGAGAGACACGGAAACAAAGGCATGGAGATAGAGTACGTTGACAAACTGTGCACAATGAACACATGAGGTTCTGTTGCTGTTTTTAATACATGTGCGTTACCCGGAAGTGGTTGAAGCGTCAAATAAATGCACAATTTATGAACTGCTTACGCTAATTTTCTTTCATTTTAGCCATGTATCATATGGAGGTGTCTAATGAGGCTGGATGGAAGACAAAGGTGGAGGGAGGACGAGGGATAAAGTGTGAGTGCATTTCAGGAGACTTGAAGTTACTGACCTGGAAGGATTTCCACATGGCAACTCTCAGCCATAGGCCACGGCTGTGTGTGTGTGTGTGTGTGTGTGTGTGTGTGTGTGTGTGTGTGTGCATACTTGATCGTAGTGTGAGAGCAACCACCACCCTGCAGGTCTCTTCCTGCCGTATGCACACACACATACACACACACACACACACACACACGCACACGTTTGAAAGAGTAAACCACAGCTGTCTCGCTCGCTCTCCCATCAACATGTTTACCCGTCTCCAGAGGATCAATTCTACAGCATGGGCCTCTAGTTTGGTAAAGAAACAGTTCCCATATTGAGCATGGCCACATGACAGCTCACACGTTCACCAGGAGAGGATGCCGATAACATCACAATGCATTTCAGTGTTGCGTCATGCTAATATATTTGATTTACCGATATTTCCAATTGCACTTCTTGCGAATAACGTATAGCACGTTACATTTATGGAGCACTCCATTTATTCTCTATTTTCTGAGGAACATGCCTGTGTTTGATTTCACGTGAAAGTTCACAGCACCGCTTGCATTGGCAGTTGCTAAATGTAAAGTAGAAAATAGTATATATATATATATATATATATATATATATATATATATATATATATATATATATATATATATATATATATATATATATATATGTAAATTGATTCATTGACTAGATCTTTGGTTTCTCTAAAACAAGAACACCCTAAATAAAGAAATTCACAATCTGAAGCCGCTCCGCAGACAAACAATGGGGGACACAATGTTTTCTTTTTTTAGAACAAAAGGGCTCCGTCTTTATTCGTCCGTCGTGTTCTCAGCAGAAACAGAAACACTGAACATTCCTCTGGGTTCTCTGTTTCATCCAGAACATCGTTCCCAATGCATCGTCTATGGAGCACTTCCACTCTTTAGACGTGATGGCGTTTACACTTTTGAGTCTTAGTGGTCACTTCTGTGGTCGGATGCACCGGATCAGAACTCCCCTGTGTCCACATATGTGTCCACACATGACCTGTAGATACATTTCATTACCTATTCATTCTTCACGATAAACATCCCCCGGTGTATGTTGCCGCATACCGTTCCTCGGTGCAGTTTGAGTAGCCTTTGTTTTATTGAAGAATAGCCTCAAACAAAGGTCCGCTAATTTGCTGAACAACACATTTTCCTATTAATTCTTTATAGTAAAAGTCCCCGGTTATTTTGTTATTCATAAGCTTTCATTTTCAAGCTGCACAATCATGAAATGTTATGTTTCCATCAGCAGTAACTGAACAGGACTGCAGGTCTAGGCCCCAGGAACTCCTGGGTAGGGGATGCGGGGTGGTGTGTGTGTGTGTGGGGGGGGTGAAGTCCACATTGTGTACCACATACGCTCAGTACAGACTTCTCAGTTATGATCAAATGACAATAGAGAAGACAAAGGAGTTACATGCATTCGTTTGAAAAAGGCGTAGCTCTCCTTTCATGCTTCTACAACCTTTTCTTTGATTATGCAGCTGGTAACATGTTCTATTCACATGTGCCACGCTAAAGGAAGTTACGATGCCGACCATTAGCGCAGGAATTTAAATGCAAATTCTTGCCAATATGATTTGCACAGCATCCCCCAAGGCACCCTGCAGCCCGCATTACCCCTCGAAGAACAGCGAGGGAGAGTGGCCGGTACTTGTGGCCAATATATTTCTCACAGAATAATAAAAGTGCGCTACGGTACAGTGCAGAGCACAACGAGGTCCAGACATCTGTGATTAAAGATAACGGCTGATTAACTCTGACCCGCGTGACCCTGGCTTTACCCTGAGAGGACTCAACCAATCACATCTGCTCGTTTCTTTCCGATCGCTTCGAAAGCGACGGGCAGACGCATTCGTTGTGGATCGGCGAGGACGTACACATGACTTTAAATGAGTGACTACAGGGAAACACAAACCGTGAAATAGACTCGTGTCACTCTCTAATGCCGCCATCGTCACTCTGTTTCTCTTCTCTGCCTCTCCGGGTCGATTATACACGTGGTGCTGATGAAAGCATCCATCGGGTCACATTTTCTCAGGCAGCATCACCATTAGATGAGCCCCGACTGATTCTAGCTCCGAGCCCTCTCTCGTCTGTTCACACCGATGCAACATTCATGTGTGTGTGTGTGTGTGTCTGTGTGTGGCTATCTCGCGGCGCGCTCGGGTGAGCTGATGGCTCGTGACACCTGCACTCGCATCACCTGAGCCCCCGAGAGGGATGTGCGTTTGCACGCGCGTGTGTGTGTGTGTGTGTGTGTGTGTGTGTGTTTGTTGAAATATTGAACGTTGCTGCAGACTTCTCCTCCGGCATGAGAGCTCGCAGAGCTTCTTTCACATCTGTCACTATCTTTCAATCGCAACCTGGCAACGACGAGTCGTGTATTACGAAGTCTTATAACAAGCATCCCGACACGACAACATGCTAAAGCAAATCACGGGAGGAACAGCCCGGAATAGGTAATGAAATGTGATGATGGAAAGAAACAATTTCATGAGATTACATATTTAAGAGGATGATTTTTACCTATGTAAGTATCTGAAAGCTGCAACTTGTTTCAGCCATAATTCAGGATACCTGAAAGGTCCTGACATTTGGATGGGAGCATTCTTATTCGTAAAGCTTAGGGCTCAGGTCGGGTCATTCATAATAAATCTTCTTTTCTCTCTCATTGTGGATACATCTGCAACATACTAAATTTGAGTGTAGCCAATGAATGGCTTCGGTTTAGCAAGCTAACGATAAGGAACCGATGAAATGAAGCAGAGACATCGTTTACAGTTGCGGCTTCATGCAGTGCAGAACTCTAAACCATGCATACAGTTTTAATGAGAAGAGGTTTAGAGTTATCGTCAATATTTCTGCCTCACCAATACAATAGAGGTACTTGGTAGTTCATTTGTAATGCTTCCAAATCAATATGTCACTGTGTGATTGGTTTTAATTGCTTCCACTCTCTACCAGGGGCCGGAATCTCTAAGCCCGATTCAATTCTGATTCAGAGACGTGAATTATGACACAGGAGTTATTGCTTCTCACTCTGTGTCTACGTACTACTTTTAAAACATTTGTAATGATTCACAATCAAATAAACAGATTGATTTACCTCCCATGTCTTTACAATAGTTGTAACAAATAGATAAGATGGGTCAGCTGGAAGGTTGTGTCTGTCATATAGGAACCAGACGAGTGACGAGAGCAACATGACTTTGGTTTCATTATTTCATCTGTGTATGGGTCTCCAACGTTTAACCTGGTCTTCCAAAATTGCTTCCGGCAACAATTTAATTTGCATTGACACACAGTCTTTCAAGAGAGAAGCATCTCAGAATTGACCTTTTTTGTGTACCCCACTCTTGTTTTATGATGTTCTTTTGGTAGATGATGGCCCCATTTAGAGTCAAATAGACCATAAACCAGCGTATGCTTCAGGGCCACGGTGTTGTCCAGTCTGGGGGTTGTCCGTGTTTTGTCTTATGACTTTACTGTTTTCAGTTACTTAGTAACATTTTGTTCTCCGACTGGCGACATCCCGTTGACGACATCCATGTTACAGTCCACCAGCTGGTCCATAAAGGACCAAGTACAGACGTGGCACCTCAACAAGGGCCTAATGGAAACCCTGCAGCATCCTCCAACTTTTCCTTCTCTCTGTCTGACTTTTTCTCCCAAGTAAAAACAAAGTCGACTTTATATAGGGACCTCAAACCCCCCCCCCCCCCCCAACACATCCACCCACACAGCACACATCGCCCGGAGTGTGCAGGGGAGCAGGCAGGAATGTCACAGCTATTACAAATCCAGTTGTCTCTGTCTCTGGGACAACAGCAGCCACCCAATTAACCTTTTGTCTGGCGCGCACCCAACCACCCCCCCCCCCCCCCCCCCCCCCCCCCACCGTCACACACAAGCCCACGCACACACACCACGTATGAAGAACATTTCTTTTGAAAAGGAGGCAGCACTGCAGTCTCCCGTTCCATGTCGTGTTATCTCCTGAAAGGGTTCTCCACTAATAGACGTTTCCTTTCCTTCCGTGTCTGTCCTCCCTCCCCACAAAACACGTGAAGCATTTCCATCAACTTTATTTTAATCAGCTCACAATTTCGAAGACAATTTGTGGGTGTTTTCATCTTGTTGCCCGGTCATTTACTGGAGCTCTTTTGCATGCTGATGTTGCGCACCTTGAGCTTGTTTGCGTGGTCGATGCAGGAGCACCGCAGGTCCTGGAGCACCGTTAAAGATCAAGAAGTATTTGAGCTTAGCAGAATTGCAAGTAGTTGAAGTCAAAGGTGTAATTGCATTTTAATGTAAACTCAATATTTGTTGCTCTATCCTACATCGCAATGCAATGATGGGATGTGGCATCCCCCTGAATATACTTGACAGGTCCTAACAGATAGTAACTCATCAATAGCTAAATATAGGTTATTAACTTGTGAAATATTCTCAATTTTCCCTAGTTTAAATATTATTTGGATTCAAAACACAAACTCTTTTTGGGGAAAGTAAAGTATACAAACTGGACCCAAAGCAACCTAACAGCTTACCACTGTGTACCGCTAGAAGTGGAGGAGACGAGATGCTTCCTAGGCATGGAACCAGATCTTTGCCGTAGTCGGAGTCTAGTTCATGGAATAAAAACATGTCCACATGCGTTTTCATTAGGAGCTGGCCTTGGAGGGTTTGTGCATATGCCTGCACATAATTCAACACACCGCTTTGAGCCTCATGCATAACCGTGTCCATAGAATACGATACTCAGAAATGTACCAAAGTTTGTGCAAACTCTCAGGAATCAATCAAGAATCCATCTTAAAACCAATAAATGCACCCCTAATTGTGGTTTTCATGAATTCTCTATTGACCTCTATTCATCCAAAGTCTTGAACTAGTCATATTATTTAGCTAAGCTCAAGCACAAAACCAGCAGTTGAGGTGAGCTGCATTTTTGTTAATAGTTTCAAGGATTACAGCTCAGAGATGAATGTAGGGCAGGAAATAAGAACAAAATATAGCATTCAAAGATTGCATCACTTGAAAAATAATTAGTGCTATAGAGTGTCAACGAAATGACAGAATGAAAGGAAAGTGAAAAAGTGTTTTGAGAGGAGGAAGAAAAGCATTACGCAATCAGGAGGCGTTTTATTTGCCATGAGGAGGAAAAAGATAAAGTCTTGGTGGAACAGAGGTTACAACATCATTAGCTTCTCTTCTGTGACGTATTTCACGGTGATAAGGAAAATAGTTGAGCTCTGGTTGTATACAAGTCTCTCTTGATTTATTCCCTCAGTAAACATTGTAAACATGGATTGACAGCTCCCTGCCGCTACGAGAGCCGTACACGACATCTCTACGTCACTCCTCCAAATTCCAAATATGGTCACCTGATTGCTTATTATTGATCTTTAAAACTACCTGTTTTAAAGATGCGCAGATGAAGCATACACCCACCAACACCAACGTGTCCTCAAACTGCTCATATGATATCTTAGTTTTGGAAAAGATCCTTGTTTGGGTTCAAAAAAGTGTGGTTGTTACATAAATTAGTACTGACAGTGGTTGAGAACAGCCTGCCGACACACAAGCAGACTGTGGCCAGGTGCCCCAACTGGATGTTGTTCCTGCCCAGCAGTGGGGCGTCCATGCTCAGCCTCCATGTGTATGTACGGTAGCGTTTTCCAACACTCCATCCATTTTTCATTAAAGCCATCATTTACTGTCATAGCTGTGGTATTCCTTCAACCGCTGCTTTTGTGGTCGTGCCCCCTTGTTGAGGCAAGTTTCCTGTCAGTGACTGTTACATCTCTCCCTCCCTCTCGCTCTCTCTAACAGGGATTATGTCCATCAATGGGATTGCTTTTGCATCAGATCAGCAGGATGGCCGACCTTCTCTGTCATGTCCTGTGTATGTGTGTGTGTAGGTGTGTGCGTGTAGGTGTGTGTGTGTGCGTGTGTCTGCACCGTAGCTTGATAAACATGCTAACCCAGTGTACGGTGGATGTGTGCTTGGGAGTCAGTGATTGGCTCCCCTCCTCACTGACTCAGCTGCCTGTCCGTCATACTCACGGGACTGAAGTCAAGGCCTATGTAATATTATACACACAGTGACACACACGCTTGCAAATATTATACACTTTAATATTGAGTAATCTCCTTTCGAGGGAAATAAATGACGTCATAACTCAGTTATATTCATTATTTGCCTTTTCTTTAGTAAAGAAGCAAATAAATCGATCTGCAAAGTTAAATGAATCCTCTTATTTCCAACACAGTCTAATTAATTTTTGATTTTTGACTAAGTTCTTAATAACTGAATCAGATAGAAATAAACAGATGTTGGACCCTGAAGCCAATTCATAAAGTGTTAAATCTAAACTATAAATTAAAAGAAATGATCTTACTTCATGGCATAATTTTGTTGTTTTTGTGAGCGATGTTATCTGCAGTGCTAATGGGCAGTAGAGGTGGAAGACAAAATAGTGATTCGCTAATAGAGCAAATACAGCTAACAGAGCTAACCGCTAACATAGCTAATACAGCTAACGGAGTGTCTGTTGTGTGAGAGTGTAAAACGTGTCTGACTGGTGGTCGTTGCAGTCCAGACGGGGTCAAAGTGAAGTTTGGTTCATTTAGCATACAGCAGTGTTCTCTGCAGATGTACCTGGAGGAGATCTGCTCTCTACCGAGTGCACATGTTGGAGTTTGTAACTGCATTTGTGTGCACGGGTAACACGCTTGCTTGGTGTGTCACAGCAGTGTCGCGCTACAGGAAATGGAACAGGTGCTCTGATGGGTCGACAGCTGTCAAGGTTAGCGAGGTTACATTTAGTGCTCACAGGAGAGAACACACACACTGGTGGATGTGAAACTACCGCATGCCTCTTTATGTTGTCCTGTCTGTTGCTTTGTGTTACTATGAGACTGAAACCAACAGGTTAACAGCAATGATCAATTAAGCTGCAATCTTATTACTAAACCGCCTTGAGAAATACACTGTATACATCCTTATTGGACCAATATACCCCACACGCTCACACACAATCACGTAGACGCGGCCGGCACTGACAATAAAAAGCATCAAGAGACTCTTCTAATTGCACTATCCAGCAGATCATTAAGTGAAGATTGCATTCTGCACGCTGAGATTCAAAGAAAGAAGGAAATTCAATTAGGGAAGACAGAGAGCAAGAAAGAAAGAAAATGAAAGACTGCTGAGATACATTTAAAAAAATTAATTCCTTCAACATTAAATTGTATTGCAGTGGAAACTTGCTATTAAGAGAGATTATTGTAGTACTTTCCAATGTAGTGGCACCTGTTCAGAGAGTGACTGCTTTCAAAATGCCCGGTCATTTGCTGCTTTCATAATGATATGGATTTAGAAGCCGTGGTTTAAAAAGTTATTTTAAAAACGAAAGCAGAACAGAACAGGTCTTTTTTATTTTGCATTTTTGATATTGTCACCATTTATTGACATTGAACATATGTTATCACAGTTTTCCTGTAACACTTGTATTGCACTATGCTGAATTTATCAAGACAGCATGTCAACAAGGAGAAAGTGTTGAGTTGAGTATTAACAGAAAACAGCATCGACAGCAAATTAAAAAAGAAGACGTCTCTTACTAAAACATGATATATTTTGCACTTGAACACATTTTAAATAAAAGCCTGATTTTCTCTTCAAATAGAAGGAGGTTTGAGAATATCTGGTATGATTTGAAGCATTACCAGTCTGGACCACAGTGCTTCCACGAACCTGTAGATGTGGTACTTAGCGTTAACAGTACATTATAACAGAAAACATTTTCGGATATTGCAACAATAAATGCGGCTTCTTCTCGTACAGCGACCGCCAACAGCTGCCTGCACCGTCTGAAATGTGCTGCTCCAAGTGGAGAGGAAAGAATGAGGAATGGATTATCTGCCTGGTTATCACATTGGGCTCCAGCAGATGGCTCGCCTGGAGCCAGAGGAGCGGATGATGCTGCACATCGCTGAAAAACAACTCTGTTGAACACCAGTTACAGCCAGTTACACCAGTACGGTCTGACTGACACCACGTAGAAATATCAAGTGATCGGACGTGTGTGTGTGTGTGTGTTCGTGTGTGTGTGTGTGCGTGTGCGTGTGTGTGTGTGCGTGTGCGTGTGTGTGTGTGCGTGTGTGTGTGTGTGTGTGTTTGTGTGCGTGTGTGCGTGTGCGTGTGTGTGTGTGTTCGTGTGTGTGTGTGTATGTGTGTGTGTGTGTATGTGTGTGTATGTGTGTGTGTGTGTATGTGTGCGTGCGTGCATGTGTGTGTTTGTGTGTGCGTGAGTGTTTGTGTGTGTGCGTGCGTGCGTGTTTATGTGTGTGTTTGTGTGTCCGTGTGCGTGTGTGTTTGTGTGTGCGTTTGTGTGTATGTGTGTGTGTGTGTGTAGGTGTGTGTGTGTGCGTGTGTGTGTGTGTGTTTGTGTGTGTGTGTGTGCACGTGTGTGTGTGTGTTTGTGCGTGTGTGTGTGTGCTCCAAGAGTCCATTGTGTCTATTAGATCTATGAGTGAGGCCTTGGCCTATACATCACCCCGACCAGCCCTTCATACCCAACCCTGAGGTCATATATCTACTCTGTGTGTGTGTGTGTGTGTGTGTGTGTGTGTGTGTGTGTGTGTGTGTGTGTGTGTGCGTGTGTTCTTGTTTGGCTACACTTCCACACAGTTTACTCACGGTGCCGAGGCACTGAGACTGTTATGGGCCCCTCAGTAGCTATAATCCACACACACACATACATACACACACACACACACACACACACACACACACACAACCCTTCTATACACACACGATGCGCTGCAGTGGGTTGTTGAAGAGCCCCCCGTGTGTTATTTTAGGAAGATTTGTTATTGAAACCATGGCTTTATGGTGGTTGTTGGTCTCACCAAAGACCACACACACACACACACACACACACACACACACAGACACAGACAGTGGTGTATGCCATTCACGGCCATTGAAAGACATGGTGTGTGTCTAAGTGTCAGGCTAATGGGCCCTGAACTGCCCTCTCTGCTAGCAGCTGGCACATAAGTCAGTGTGTGTGTGTGTGTGTGTGTGTGTGTGTGTGTGTGTGTCCATCTCACTATGATATGGTAGTATATTATTATGCTTCTGAAAATGTTAAAGGTGGCCATGAGAGCACTCTGAATGATTTTCTGCATATTAGCTTTTACTGAACTGTGGACAATGAAGGAATTGTACCATCCAATACAATTCATCTGGGGCAAACAACACAGAAATACCTTCCCACTTCCTAGAACCATCTCCTTATTGGTATTTGAAGGGGATCATCATTTGATGGGAAGGTGTCACAGGTCTGAGTTTCCAGGTCAAAATGATTAAAGTCAGTTACTAAGGGACCTGAAACACAAATGACCCGACTGACACTGCCACATGTGCAAAGGTGCCTCCCAATCAGATCCAAGAAACACACAGAAATACAGCAAGAGGCCAAACATCCCAATAATCCTAACAATGGAAGGGGAAGAAGTCGCGTCAATGGCATCACTTTCCACAATCAACCCCACAATGCAAAGTTTATCTTTTTAGAGCACCTGGTGATGCAGAATGACCCCTTGTGTAACATGGAGATGGATGTATTTTTGTATTCAGCGTTATTTCTTCATTGGCCCAGAACTGGAGAGAGATGTTAGCCTTTTTCCTTTGGCCACCACAGTTCTCTGATACAGGAGAAGTTTCAGTTGGTTACTGTCTCCATTTCACCACGAGACGCCAACTAACCCAACACACCGGTCCTCTAAATGCACTGCTCTAGGGTGTCTAGGCTATACAGTGGGGAGTGGCGGTCCTGACTTCAGACAGAGCTCCAGTCTCTTGTCTGCTAATTATTGGATTTGGGCTGAGCATATGTGATCAGATGAAATATGCTTTGGGGGTGAGACCTGGTGACTACCAAACTGTCAGGAGGCCTGTTAGTCAGCTCAAGTGAAGTGACTTGCTATTAGGACTCTTTTCTCAGTGAAAAGCCCTGTGGAGAATGGAATAAAGAATAAAGAATCTTTATGTCTCCAAAATAAAAAAAACACTCCATATTTATGCGCTCAGGGTGTTATGGGTCCAGTTACTTACATTTCCCCTCTCCAACAATGGCGTTTGTCCTCCCCTCGACTGTAACCGCAGCAGACACATTGACTCCTGTTGAGATGGGTTCTCCTCTCACGCCATTGTGTTGAGCATGCTGGACCATGAAGGTCTCATTAATGTTGTTACCTAGTGTCTGTGCTTCTCCTGCGGTGACATCTTCAAATATTTATTATGTCTGTTATGGCCCTCGGAATCTACTGAGAGGTGTTATCAGACTAAAATTGTCAGAGCGTAGGGCAGAAAGTGTTTACTGAAAACCAAACGATAAAAATCAAAGCCGGAGTGCGATGATACTTCAGAAGTTGCTAGGGTCCACTTTGAAAAAGCACCTATTTGCAGGTCTTAATGTACCGTGTGTGTGTGTGTGTGTGTGTGTGTGTGTGTACCCTCATAGCAGTGTTTAGCTCTTCTGAACATGCTGCTGTTTTGATATTGAATCGTTTCATTGGATTTTCAGCATCCCAATAAGGTGATGTGATGTCTGGGCAGAAGCAAGGCCTTGTGGGAGAACTGCTGAGAGATATTTTTGCAGAGACTTCAATGGACGTCAATTGCTGTGTGTGTGTGTGTGTGTCTGTGTGGGTGAAGCTGTTTATGTTTCTGCTCACATTCCTAGAGAGATTTGACAGGAAGTCCCAAAAGACGCCACGCTGCCTCCTCTTCTTCCTCAACCCCCCCCCCCACCACCACCACCACCACCTCTCCTTCCATCTCTCCCTTTCTCTTTTTTCATCCTTTCACCCTCGCCGTCTCTCTTCTTCGTCCTCTTTTTTGAGCTGTCATTTGTCCCGTCCTCCCACCCTCCCAGCTTCAATCTTTCTTACCCAGCATGCATCGGGAATCCGACAGCGAGTTCTCATCTTTGAGTTTGTGTTCGTTGACAGTTCCATGTGGAGCCTCACAGCTCCTTCTTTCTCAGACAAAACAACACAATCTGCTCCCCGTCTGTGTGTGTGTGTGTGTGTGTGTGTGTGTGTGTGTGTGTGTGTGTGTGTGTGTGTGTGAATGCCCCATCCAAAGCCTGTATGCACACGTGGTTTTGTGTTTGATTTGGACAGATATATGGATTTGCCAATATTGGCCTTGAATTAAAAAATCCGAACTCAGCCAGTCAGAGTGAGCTACCTCTGATATGACGTGGGATTTTGGCGGACTGCAGCCAGTCAATACGTTTTCTTTTTTAATTATTATTTCATTCCAGATGTCTGAGCTGAGAAATCACTCCTTTGTGCTGTTTTTTTCCCCCTCTTCACTTCTGAAAACCTGGCTCACCAAGCAGCTGCTCGCGCACCTGAAGTGTCTAGAAATAAGCTGATGTAATGCGCTGTGATTATTTTGAATAGCATAATGCATACCCATTTCTTTTTTGGGGAAATGGAGCGTGAACGTCGTCAACTCCAAATCTGGAGGTTAAGGGGAAAAAGCTTAACGTGCATAATGTATTCCTGTGTGATGGAGGAGGAACGTGTGAAAATAACACAGTTACCACGGCGACCACTTGCCACCACAGGCGCCCCCGACACCTGTGTGTAAGGTGCACATGAAGGCCGGCCTATCGGCGGGAATCTGTGATTGTCAATTGTCACCTTTTGAGGAGAGGGACAAAAAAAGAAGAAAATCAAAGGCAGCTTAACGGGGAGCAGCATGGCAGGCGGCCGGAACCAGATCCTATCGCCCAAGAGCTGGATCGAGAACGCTTGTCAAGCCCGTCTGAGATCAGCCTGTGCTGCACGGTTACATCGTGAGCTACAACAAGAAATACCCCGCCATGAAATCCGTTATACGTAATGTGAGGCATTTACTTTCATCATTGTGTTTTCTTTTATATTGTTGCTGTTGGTTGGAAACTGGGTATCTCCATATTTCTACTTGACCTCCGACAGTCGTTCTCATCAATGATAGACGAACGTTCACTCGTCAAAAACCTCGTGATTCCAATTGAGTTTGATTTGATATTATATAATTATATAATGACGCATGCAACTGTCTGACCATATACAAATACGCAATGCCAGTTTTTAATGAGGCACGGTTCAAAAACCTTCTGTTTTCAGTTCCTGGAAGGTAATGGTGTTGGACGTCCAATGTAGCCGCTCGACGGCAACAATATCCACAAT
Source organism: Cyclopterus lumpus (assembly GCF_009769545.1). Taxonomy (NCBI): domain Eukaryota; kingdom Metazoa; phylum Chordata; class Actinopteri; order Perciformes; family Cyclopteridae; genus Cyclopterus; species Cyclopterus lumpus. The sequence goes on along the minus strand of NC_046969.1, from coordinate 2,550,354 downwards.
TTCCACCAACACTCTCGGCTAATGTCATTATTTCAGACTCTTTGACTGCTATCCGTGTCTTATGAAGCCGTTAGTAATGTCTAGACACGACTCAGCTGTGGTCTCACCTCATCTGCCAGATGAGTCAAGATCAGAATTTATCGTCTCTTAATATTTCCCGTATGATCTTCTGTGTGGACCAGACTGAACTATCCAGCAAGCCCGTTTCTGTGCCGAGTATTTGTCGTGTGCATCTGGTGGCAGACCCGCCAGCCATAAGACGGATGAATAAAAGATGCCTCGGGTTGACGGGCGACGATGAGACGGGCCATGCTTAATTAATACGTGAATATGACGCTGGTTCTGCTCCGTGGAAGTGGAGGATGCACGATGAGCTCATGGTCTCTGGAGAGAACAGCGCTTGTCTTCTTTTAAAAAAGCAGGACTCAGTGTCTTGTTGAGTTTGAGAATGGGCCTTCACTCCGACCACACGGGGGCACAGGCATGTTGCTGGTCCCACTGCTGTCACAGCTGTCATCATAATTAACAGCCATGCCTGGAGATGCACTTGACCTTCTACCCAACGTTGCCGTCGTACAACCATTGGTATCCGTCATCGTGAAGGTATTTCTGTTTATTGGAAGACAAGGGAGTCACATGTTCCCTTACGAAATGTAGTTCTTTTAAATGTACGTGGACCTCCTGCTGATCCTCGTTAAAGCCTGAGTTATGACCATTATTATTGCCTCGGTTTATTAACAGCTTTAATGCTCATCATCTGAAATTGGTGCGTTAACATTTAATAATCAACACCAAACTCAGCTGAAGCTGATGGGAACGTCAAGTCCTGGAAGTATTTTGTCATAAAACTGTGTATTGGACAATTATAATGTTGACCTCATAATGGAACTAGATGAATGATCATGAGATCAAAGTTCTGACAATCCATTGTCTGGGCACCACGGATGTCTGTGCCAGACATTTCACTCTGAGCCAAAATAGATCAACCTGCTCGTGACACAAGAAGAAGAGTCATCATCATCATCTGGGAACCATGAAGGCCGGTACAAAGGTTGAAGACAATACATCAAGTAAATGTTTCCTTTCTCTTTGCTTTAACACTCTCATTCCCAACTGGTCCAATACCAACTCCCTCGGTTTCCTTTTCAAGGGGACAATTCAATTCAATTCAGTTTATTTTGTATAGCCCAATATCACAAATTGCAAATTTGCCTCAGAGGGCTTTACAATCTGTACACATACGACAGTTTACACGCGTTACATGCATAGTGTCTTTTCAAAATAAACCGACTGAACAAGTGTCTATTTAATGACTTAGGAGTCAGACTGACATTAGCTCCTAGCATACAGCCAATCAAATCATTTATTTTTATTCTTTCTAGTCTATTCCCCAGCCACCCCTTCCAGCTCAAGTAATTTGTCTTCACCTGTGATAAAGCATTTAAACATTGGTCTCTTTACCACATGCTATGTCTGTGAACGAGCCACATGAAATAAATTGTCTGACTCCCACGGAGCAATACCTCAGGTCTCTGTCGGTCGTTGCTATGTGTTTTTCCAGCACAAAGCTAAACAGGTCTGTTAAATGGATGCTGTTTACCCTAAAACGGGGTGGCATCTGTCACTGTTCATTTCATACAAGTGTGCGTACATGTGTTTGATTAATAGCAACTTTGTTGTGGCCATGTGCAGCTCTCGCGTATTTAAAACCCGCTCTATGCATGCTTTGATAAACGAGGCCCTCGGTTGGCAGCTGCAGTGCATGGTGGGTAGTCTGTGGGAGTTTGAAGTTTAATTGAAAAATTATCTGCCGCTTGTGTTTCAGTGTGCCTCGGCGCTGTGTACCTGCGTGTTTGCTCACCTCCCTGTGGCTGCTTCTCTGTGTGTGTGTGTGTGTGTGTGTGTGTGTGTGTGCGGTAGGTGGAATAATGAAGTGGATTATGAGTGGCACAGCGGCGTGACGGATCGATAACTAGATATGTGCGAGAGCGTCACAGTGAGAGGAGAGAGGAGAGCGGTTGAGCCAGATGACATTTTGATCTGAGCCGAGGTGAGTGGGCGGAGAGAGGGATCAGGAATACTCCAATGGTACGCTACACACATAGAAGAAGAGTGTAAAGAAAGCACTTTATTATAATTGTTAATAATGTACATAATGCTACATGTGCGTCAAACACATGAACATATACATCTTAGTTGTAAAAATGCTGTGTCAAATGTGTGTAAAAATGCAAGAATAGTAAAAATAAGAGCCCAATCAGATTAGTTCTTGAAAATGAGAAAAAAGACACACTACTAGAAAAAATAGAAACATGGAAAAATGAGGCTATGCATCATACTTTCTTACATTGACTCTCACTAACGCGCCTCGGTTCCTGTCGGAGGACCTACTGGAGGACTAGGAGTCAGTCTCCTCTCAGCCTCAAAGCCGGTTTCTTCTCCAGACAAATGGTTTTTTAATCAGAGAGAATCCTCCGACCGGAGGTACGCCGAGACAGTCTGCAGCTGACGGGCTTCACAAATCAAAGCTAAACCCTTCTTCTGCTCCTTCTACAGTTCCAGAATTAATGTGGGGTTTGTCAGCTTACATCTGAAGTCCTTTGTTTTTTTGTTGGTTTTTTTGCATCGTTTTGTTTGTTCTGTCTTTTAATGTTTTTTTTGGTAATTTACTGTGCTCTGGGGTTTTGTTTGTGGAAGGTTTTGGCACGTACTCAGTCGATTTATTTTTTATTTTGGTTTTCATCTGTTAGGGTGTGTGTGTCAGCTCAGTAAGGGGGCACAAGTAGAAAGTAGAAAGGCGAGCCAAAGCCTCTGCTGGACACCGCGAAAGGGAACAGATCATCTGAAGACCGTGGCGGCCTTCTCCCTATCACTGCCTCTAGATCTGTCTGGCGTCTGGGATTCTCTCTTTGTGCCTCAAAGCTCCTCTAGCATCACTCCTTCTTCTCTGTGCATTGCTCTCCAAGTGTCTCTCCATTCAGCTTTACATTTCTACTGGACATTCGTGCTTTTTTAATTTTCTTCCTATTCCTGGTGTGGTTCATATGAATAGTTCCTATGAGCTCCTTTGCCATCGCAGGAACGTTCCCCAGGGGCTAGACACTTTATAAAGCTATATAAGCTCGACGCAGCGTTTTGGAGTCTTTCCGCTCATTGTTTGGTTTTGTCTTCCTCCGAACTCCCATCAACCTCGTTTCCACATGCAGCTGGCAGCTGTTTTCAGCAGAAGCACTCTGAACACTGCCCGTCCAGCAGCAAACAAACAGACAGGGAAATGTTGGCAACTGGCTGCAAAGAACAGGAAGTAGCCGGCAGCTCAAAAAGGCTGATACTTTCATTTCGGATAGCAGATGAATAAATTGGCATTTTGTGTGTTCACATAACAATTTGATATAACAGTGACAGAGGGCAAGCAGCCTTTATAGACTGGAACAGAGACCAGATGAACCCTCATGACACCCAAACACTGCCTGCCCGCCCTCTACAGCACAGGCATTGGCCCGACAGCATCGTCGGGAAAGCATTACCTGTCAAATATGGTAATATGTGGTAAAAATAGAGGGACTATCATCTGAGGATTAATTATATAAATCCTGAGACCATCAACATTATGCTGCTTTCCTTCCATAACATGTCTTCTTTCAGACTAGTGGAAAGGAGAGATTTATTTTAAATCTTTGTCTATTTACGTCTGTAGTTTTATCCTAAATTCACCAAAAGATTACACAAAATATAGTTTGAATGTAAGTAATCATCCCTATTGTCGTGTCTTCCCTTAAAAATAGTAAAACGCGGTGTGACCAAGTTCATCCCAAAAGGACAGTGGAGACCGGCCCATTTATTGTCAGATGATGTCAATCAACCTGAAAAGAAGGCGGGGCTTGGTTCACTGGACAGATACGGTGTGCATCCATCAGAGGGCATATTGTTCACATGCAGAGACACAACGATAACCCCCAATAAGACATCCTGTTGGGCTTACCGGTGTCATGTGTTCCAAGCAGCTCAATAAACTCAATACATCTTATGTGCATAAACATTGGTATAAAACACGTAATCCTCTCCTGGCCTAAGGAAACATAAGCCTCGCCTTTTTTACGCTTTCTTGTATTTCACAATAATCCTGATTCTAAGCCAAAGGGGATTTTATTCTACTGGATCTGATGTCTACATTCAGCATGTACAAAAAGTGGAAAAAATAATGAATTCAACCTGAAGCTTTATTTATACAATCACACAGGGCTCGTTACCCTGTCGGTTAGAGCTGAGATTAAGGAATTACTTATTTAACTCAACGTATGATATTTTATGAAAAGTTAGTCCTCGTTTTTTTTGTCTTTTCACACAAAAGCCTTCAACACGTGTCAATTTCCACTCGTTACATACATAGTTTAATAATACACTTGAATTACAGCAAATGATGTTCCATAAGTGTAGAACACTGTGAAACAGAGGGAACTATCACACTGACTCATTACCTGACTTGTGTCTGTACCTGCTCATACATCCATATGAAGGACTCATTTGAACAAAAACACAAGTCTTAGCTTCAGGTGATTATTAACTATTGAAAGTTATGAAAACCATATATGACGAGTTCAGTATGTGGAGGAGACCTCCGATCCAGCCTCGCAGCTTCTGAGTGAGAAACTAATTAGTGTTGAATGCACCTGCTCACTCACTTCAAACTGAGCACGGCCACCCTTTAGTCTTTTTCATCCTCAACAAGCAGCATGCGGGTCGCTCATTGCGTTCCTTTTTTTGCCCCCCGTGTTGCTTAAGAAGGCTCACGTCTGATTCTCACTGGAGGAACACACTGGAGGAACACTGGTAACGTCTGAAGTAGTAAAAAGCCAAAGGATGGAAAACAACAGCCCCCGATAAGTGCCTCAGCGAGGGTAACCTTTATTCACTCTCACACAGATTGACAAAAAGAAGAGGAGAGAAAAGAGCGGAGTGTTCCATCTGGACGAGTAACCTTTCTGCAGCTACCAATCAGGCGACTGGGACCAGTGTGTGTGTGTGTGTGTGTGTGTGTGTGTGACTGTACGAGTGTGTTTAGGGGGCTGGGACGCGTCTATCCTAATCTGTGTCTAAGTGCTTTTGATCTTCCTGTGAATTCACTTCTCAAGTGTGAATTAGTGAGTGAGTGGGTGAGTGAGTGAGTGAGTGTGTGTGTGTCTGTGTGTGTGTATGTGCGTGTGTGTGTGCAGAGTTGAGAGAGTGCTCGGAGCAGGCTGATATTTCCAACCAGCCTGTTTCTGACTGGAGGCGACGGGCGGCCGCACAGCGACATCACTTCCTGGGTGGCCGGGGTCTCATTAGGGAGAAAGGGCTGACAGACAGAGAGAGAGGTGGGGAGGGGGAGAGAGAGAGAGGGGGGGGGGAAGATACTTCAATACAGAAAAGGATTTGATGACAAATGTTGCTCTTTTGGCCTGTTGCTTTAGGAGGTATTATTGTATGTTGATGCAGCAACATGTAACCAGTGAGGGGAGTAGCGGCACAGGGAGGCGTGGCCTTGAACGCCCCCCCTCGTTGAGCTGTCTATTGAAAGGCGTGCAGAGTGCAACTTGAGAACCTTTAGAACACCTGTTCAGTGTCCCCTCCTCTCTGCTGGGTGGCGCACACATCTGGGAGTGGTGTGGGTGTATTTTGAGATGTTGAAAGTGTATTTTTGTTCATCTCCCGATGTTCCACATCAGTGTCCTTCAGCAGAGGAAGAGAAGCCCACTGAATGAATGCAAATGAAGCGCAATGACATCTGTCCTCTGATGGAGAGAGGAGCGCAGAGGTCTGGCTGGGTTCTCTTCTCCTCGCCTCTCTCTTCCCACCGTATGCGATCACGTAGGTAACATGTTCCGTGTCCTCTGCTCTCTGCTGGTGGTGCACAGCCGGCTCTGAATCCATCTGAGTGCCTTCACTGTCAAAGCACTAAGCGGCTTATGCTGCTCTTATAAAAGACATGCATATCTGAAAGCCACCTCGCCTCAAGATTTCAGCAACATGCGGTTGGAGTGTGACCTATATGGGGTTTTGACAACCAGTGCTGATAGGAATGCATTAGGATGGGAGCTGACAATACGTATTACTTCAGCATGCGTAGCGTTGCGTGTTTACTAGAGAGCGTGCTTCTTATCAGTGTGGGCTGATACAACTAATGTTTGACCAGTTAAGTGTGCTTAAAAAGAACCACAACCGTGAGAGGCTTTATTTGTTTGTGTATGTGGCAGCGGGGTGCGGCTAGGCTCAGCTGCAGAGTGGGTGGAGTGTGTTCCATATAAGAACAGGAGTAGCTGGAGAGGAGGGAGAGCGGGTAGCGGAGACCCGGATCGGTCGCTACCAGAAGCGTGACAAATAAATAAAAACTGTTACTGCCCTCACACTTGTGTGTGTTGCCTCTTTGGTGCCTGCCCGAGACTCGAACCTGTTACAGTGTACAATTTAAAGGATCCAACATGATTCTTTGCATCCATTGGTGTGTACTTGTTGTTTGCTCTTGCTAGCCGTAACACTTCTCCCTGAGGGACTTCCCGTTGTATCGATGTGCTATTAGCTGTAGGATAAGCAGAGACCAATTACCATTTTTTAGTACACACATAAAAGCTGTAGTCAACCGACCAAACCATTGGGGAATAAATGCACCTTTGAATTGAAAGAATACGTGAAAAGTGGTCTTTTTTTCCCTTTGGTTTCACAACATTTATTGAGTGTTTCTGCAAGGCTGACGTGAAATGCATTTTTACTTCATAAATGTGGACATTTGAAACGTACCATTCCAACTATTATCTCTGCCGACTGGGATGGAACGGGCTGCGACAGCGTTAATTGGCCTGGTTCTGACCAGTAGCTTATGGTTGCTAATGTTAGCAGATTTCAGGAAGGAGCCCATGTGGCTGCCAGTTCCCTGAGGCGATGGCACTCGTCTGCTTGTGCTGCCGCTACGCTACGTTTTAGCATGTCACACAAACAAAGTAGAATGAAAAAGGAGTAAACACGTCCCATCGTGCCTCAGCCAATGTGTGTTCTCTCTAAAGCCTTCTGATCATTATTTTTTTATTCTCTCTATCTTTGTGCCTCCATCTTTATTTTATTACCCATCTAAAGGACAGCCGGAGCTATCTTTGACTTCACTTCCTATGCATGTTTTTTTTTTCTGGAATGCCACTTTCTATTCCGAGTGTCCTCTTCCTCCTTTCCTCCCTGCCTCCTCTTCTCTCAGCACCTCCCGCACTCCTCTTCTCACATTGTCATCGACCTCGTACACTCTGTCTCCTTCTCTCTCCTTCTCCATCTCTCTCTCCGCCGTCTCACTGAAATGTCTCTCTGTTTTCTCTCTCTCGCTCGCCGGTGCGCAGTCCTGCCGACATGCTAATGATGTTGCTGTGCTAAGAAAAGAAGCTCCTTAACCATCCACATCGGGACATAATACACGCACGCATAAACAAACACACACACACACACACACACACACACACACTGCCTTCTTGTGCATCCCTCTCATCCTGGAGTGAAGTACCACAGCCTCGCCTCCTCTCATCCCGCCCATGTCTCTCTCGTATACTTTTCTTTTATTTACTAGAAGACATTATTACAAGTAGGGAAAACCTACCAAATGATATGTTCTTGTTATTGCTGACTCTGTATTTGTATTATACTGTTGCACACAATCACAATGTGTTTGCTTACAGGCAGACCTGTTCCTCTTTTCCTGGCAGTGCATTGTGAAAAGCAACCCGTAGAAAGTCGCTGTAACGTTGTCCTTCACGTGTCTTCTTTTTCTATTATTTTAAGCAAAGTAAGTTGCATTGTGATCATTATGAAGATACTTTTCAAATTTCATCCTGCCATTGTTTCCAGTATGTATGCCAGTTTGATCTCATAGATGAGACTCTCAAAGTAATCATGCAGATATGATCAACAACAACAACAATGACAGATCAGTCTCTCGGTTTCACAACCTTTAGCATCCAGACACGACACAAAAATATATGCCCGAGCAGCAAATTATGACGACCAATTCGACAAAAGAAAGCACTCATACTTTCAAAACTCGACGTGACTTTGACGAGCGTGAGTCCAGAGGCGACGTTCACGGTGACGGATCGTCCATCTCAAGCGACTTCATACCCACGCATTCTGGTTTAATGAAAAAAAGACGGACGAAGAAAAATACGCAAACATTCAAAACATGCTTCGCAGAACGGTCATGAATGATATGTGATCTGTAATAAAAATGCAGAGACGTGTTGAACCACTTGTGAAGACAATGTGATGGAGAAACCGCAGATGAAGTGGGCGTGGATGGCACTATTAAATCAAAGGTCTGCCACTCAGCTGAGGGGCTTAAAGGGGAACTCCACCCATTCCACACATGGAGATCAGTGTCATGTCGTATGGAGGACTACTGAGCAGTTATTAATACATGTGTGGCTTTGGAGAAACATGACATTTCTTAGAATACACTGTATGCATTACAACTCGGAGACTGGAATTTTGATGTGGGCCGTAACCAGGCAGGGATGCTTTATGGGATGTGTGCGTTGTTGTTGGAACTTTAATCGTGCTATTGACTGAAATTTTGCTATCTTGCCCCAAATCTCACATAAATATGTCTCTTGTACTGTAATGTATGGAAGTGCTTTACTAAGTATACCTTTGAGAAACTTCTCTGATAAAGAATAAACCTTTGTGTGCAGAAATGTTATACTGCAGCATCTGTCCCATAACCAATTAATGGGTAACTTTAAGATACTCCAGTGAGTGAACTTCAATTAATAATAAGATGGCGACACCCTACGGTTGCTCAATTACCTTTATGTTTGAAACGGAAATGTGAAAACACATTTTGAACAAAGCACATCATTCTGTTTGAGCTTTTTTTTCTCTCTCGATTTATTCATTCACCATTTAATCATTTGTTCACTTGTTTGATTGTTCAGCCATTTTTTGTTTACTGCCATTTTACCGCATTGCATTCCGGGGGCGAAACACAATATCGTTGCAGTCAATAAGGCCTAATTATTTCTTGCATTTTCTCTAATTAGGGACTACTCTGTATTCACTCCACGAGGCTGGAATAGCTTGAGTAACAGTTTAATCACATCCACGCCCACACAGAGAGACCCTCCCCACTGCCTCACTGCCTTCATCCCGGCAGAAGGAGGTAATCTATACCAGCTTGCCCTAACAGGCAAATGGGTTAGGGCAGCGGCACAAACGAACACATGTTTGTGTTTGTGCGGAACAAGAAACATGAACGGCGGCTCATTTCATTTTTGAAGTTGACAGTGTAATTTGATTTGCACCAGGAGGAGGCAGGGGGGAGGAGAGGAGAGGGGAGGGGAGGGGAGATTTGAGAGACAAGGAAGCAGAGATGGTAGGTGGAAAGGGATGGGAGGATGGAGGGATGGAGAGATGGAGGGATGGATGGTTAAACACTGGGATGTTGTTGTATATTGGTGCTTGGAGTATGAGCTGATGCATGTTTTAGTGAGAAGAATATTTACAGTCATGTTCTGAGACATGCTGTGTTAACCAGCCCCATGATTGTGTTTGGCTTGACTTTGATCTGTTTTTATCTTGACATATTCTCTGTAGTGTGATATGTGATGACTTCCTCATTAGAAAACAGCCCACTGCCACCAAATTATTCCTTCACCCGCAATATTATAATGACAGAGTTTGAATGATGAGGATCTGATTGCTTTAATAAACACACACACACACACACACACACACACACTAACCATTCTCAGTAGGTGTGTGCTGGGGCCTTATCTCTCTCTGTGGTTGTATTATTTTAATGGTCATTTAACTTCTGTGGCGTTCACTTTACTTTGTGAAGATAAGCGACGCCTTTCAAATGCAAATGCAGACAATCAGACTCGTACGCACAAAAATTGCACGCCGGCTGTCTTGATGAAGGCATCAGTTTGTGTATTGAAGAGACTCAGGCATGTATGTGTGTGTGTCAGTCTCTGTGGAGCTAGTAGCGACTGTCAATCTGAAATGAGGGGGGCCTAGCGCACAGGAAACACCTAAATATGAATCCATATCCAATAGCACTCTGCTAGCTGTTTCGTGGGGACTTTACCTGTGGGTTCAGGTGGGCCTTGCTATTGAATGTAACAAGGCCCACCTGAACACATGATCTCACAGCAGGTGTTAAACGTTTGCTGTGAGATGATCGACTCTTACCATTGAAACACAATCCTGCTCTCAGTTTGGAGACAGTTACGATATTTTATTGAAGACACTTTCCTTTGTGTTGCAATATATCACTACAGCTGATATATATATAATTTCTGGAGTCCTGGAAACGGGACTTTGCTCCACAGCTGTCTAACCAAAGGTTGCATGACTGAATATCCTGTAGCTCCGTGTTCATTTTTTTTTCCCGGTGAGAAATGCATTGTGCCTCATCAGCATATTCCCCAGCTGGTTGCCCTTGGCGTGCCGTTGTCTTCGGGGGGTTGTTGTGTGGAGGGAGCAGACATAGATGGAGCGCTGCTGAGGCACTGTAAATATTTGGAGCTGCTGTTGCACCGTTTGTTTTGTGCAGATAACCGCCGACTGTAGGGAAGGAAAGAGCGGCGGCAGTGTTCTGTAGATAGTGAGGTCATCGGCATATTGTATGATACATCGCACAAAGACCGCGGAAGAGCCAAAGCCTGAACGTGGGGGGAGGGTGGGGGGGTGGGGTGGGGGGGGGGGGGGGGTGGGGTGGGGGGGGGGGGGGGGGGGGCAGCTGTTTCTACGCCCATCCCGCTGCTGATCATTCATAAGTTCAACATATATTTAGCCCTCGTGCTACACCCTTCTGTGAGTGCTCTGATTAATGAATGCGCTCTTTGATTCTACGCCGTTGTTATTCCGCCCTTCCAAGGACTACTGCGCGTATGAATCCATTTTATTTCATTTCTCGGCCACGCCGGTCGCCGTAGCGACCCCTTCCCTCAGGAGACGGAGCTCAGAGAGACTAAATATTGGACTTACGCATGAACAGTGTGTGCTGCAAGTGTAAATAAGCAACTGTTGTTCTCCTTATCAACTGGATTCCACTGCCCCCCCCTCCCCCAATATATTTTATAATCACCCGTATACTTTAGGGGAATATTAAGTCAGAATGTAATCATATTTAATATACAGAATTTGTATTCAGATCGATGCAGAGTTTAACACTGCCACCTCGGACATTTGTCTACAGGGTATTGAAAGCGGAGGAAATATCCATAAATCATTCATCACTTAGAACTCATTATAGCCGTCATGTCGTCTCTTCTTTCTGTCTCCCCCTGTTTTTCCTCCAGCTTCACTGTCCTTTCCCCGTGTCCATGTTTATCCATCTTCCTCTCTAACTTACCCCTCCTTTGTCTGTCTCACTGTCCTTTCCCCGTGTCCATGTTTATCCATCTTCCTCTCTAACTTACCCCTCCTTTGTCTGTCTCACTGTCCTTTCCCCGTGTCCATGTTTATCCATCTTCCTCTCTAACTTACCCCTCCTTTGTCTGTCTCACTGTCCTTTCCCCGTGTCCATGTTTATCTATCTTCCTCTCTAACTTACCCCTCCTTTGTCTGTCTCACTGTCCTTTCCCCGTGTCCATGTTTATCCATCTTCCTCTCTAACTTACCCCTCCTTTGTCTGTCTCACTGTCCTTTCCCCATGTCCATGTTTATCCATCTTCCTCTCTAACTTACCCCTCCTTTGTCTGTCTCACTGTCCTTTCCCCGTGTCCATGTTTATCCATCTTCCTCTCTAACTTACCCCTCCTTTGTCTGTCTCAATGTGCTTTCCGTATCACCGCTGCTGCTAGTTTACCTGCCTCAGGGATGGTGTTTCTCCTCCCTTCCATATTCCTCTGCTGCTCGGTCCTATTCTGTCTGCCTTGAGAGTCAAGAGGACATATAGTGAAAGAGAGCGAGCGAGGAATATGATACACCGACCATGACAGTGAGAAATAGATATGTGCAGAGAAAGAAGTCTATAAAGACCCATCTCTCTGGTTGGACAGATAGTGGGGATGAAAGCTGGATTCCTGGATCAGGGTTCATCTTTGTATTGTTGAGCTTAGGGGCCGAGCTGCCGTATCGCCGTCTCAGTGGCTTTTAGCCAAACCGTGGACGTAGACGTGGGTGATGTGTCATCGGAGCTGAAAGGCTGATGAAAAACCTTAACACCAAGACGTTGATCCTTTGAAACATTGATAGTCAAGTTCATTCTCATTCTATTATTGGATTTAGAACTTCTTTGATCTCTTCCTGATTTGTGTCTTTTGTTTGTCTTTTCTTATTATTTGTTTATTTGTTCTCATGTCTGCCTCCTCCTCAAAGTGGTCCAACAACAGTCAAACCAAGAGAATCCTGTTGCATAACGTTATGGCATGTTGAGAAGATATATCTCTCCAGGATGAAATATAACAGGGGCTCTAAAGCTGGAGACAGTGCTCTATGTAATCCATTTGGTAAAGTCTTTTTTTCTTCTCTTTGCTCTTTATACGATGGAAGAGAATTAGGTTCAAGCTTTTTATGTCTCGCATGTCAACAATAAAGTTGATTTATGCTCAAAAGTTCCACATTTATTTTCATTCTGACCTTATTCTCAATATTAAAATGTTGAGAATAAGGTCAACATGTCTATTTCCAGAATAAAGACAAACACTTTATTCTCAACATTTCAACTTCCACTAATATAATTTTTTCATATTCGTGCTCAACATTTTGCCTATAAATACTGAAAGCCATTTTGACTTTGGTCGTCATACTGCAGAGTATTAAAGAGACACATATCAATACACATGTTAATTGCTTTGCAACAGTTTTACTATCAAACCATCTTCTTCTCAATCAAATGCATCAACACATGGAAGAGAACGTGGATTACCTATTATTATTCTACCTAGGAGGAGCAGGACTAAACCAACACTCTCATGCCAGGTACAGGTACTCCTCAAGGTAACCTGGAGCACGGCCCTCCTCCACACACTTTATACTTAATACTTTGTTTGTGAATCAGAAGTGATGAAGCCCATCTCTGTGCTTCTACCAACTCCTTTCAGCCTGCCATGTTCTCCTGGATGCCTGTGTGCTAATCCCAACGATGAAACAACGGGGTGCCGTCTGTGTACCATTATGAGTCGTCATTATGGAGCCAAAAACAAATTACACCTGGCCGTATGAGAGGTTCAGGTGTAAAGTGCTTCCCGTGAGAGGGATGTTGGAGTGAGTCGGCAGGAGCTGGGCGACTCCATGCATGTTGGCTGTTTCACTCAAGGCAGCTTTACTACCACGTCTACTCACTTACTGTAAGAGCCCAGTGTCAGCCAACGAGTAAATCATCTCTTCTATGCTGCTGCATTCCCAATGCTAACAGAGCCCAGTGTCCGGGAACTGAGAGTCAGGGAGCAGCCTTGTGTGTGTGTGTGTGTGTGTGTGTGTGTGTGTGTGTGTGTGTCCTTGAGGACTAAATATCCTTGCCGGGATATGAAAGAAGAAGCCTTTTCTCCACACCGTGGCCATTTTGTTGGTACAGTGTCTCATTGAGCTGTTGGTTGAGATCAGAATTAAGATGAGATTGAATTCAGAATAAGGGTTGAGTGAATCAGTGAGCTGACAAGTTGTAGGTCTTTAAAAATTCACAATCAAATGTGCTTTGTTTGCATGTGTGTGTGTGTGTGTGTGTGTGTGTGAGTAGACACAGGTGTGTGTGTGTGTGAGTGTGTGTGTGTGTGTGTGTGTGTGTGTGTGTGTGTGTGTGTGTGGCTGCCCTGCTGCCCCTCCGCTGCTTGGCGAACTAATCATTCTCCCTGCCTCGCTCTTTGTGATTGCCAGCCCATCCCTGCACTGCAGCTAAATTGAATCAATTAAAAGCGTTCTTGTAGATGGCTGCTGCTGCTTCCACACGATTAGGCTTTGATCAAGAAGCACACAAATAAATAAATAAGCCAGTGGAAAGGGAATAGAAAGAGGAATGAACACAATTAAACAGTCGGCCGGGGGACGTGCCCGTCAGCGTCTGTCAGTGAGGGGTGTGTGTGTGTGTGTGTGTGTGTGTGTGTGTATGCATATGTACTATATTTGTTAGTGAGGGAGTCTACATAAACTATGAAGTAGTGCATGTGTATATGTGTGAAGCACCTCTGAGTGCTTTTGTAGAGCGGGATGCTGAACTGTAAACTGATGACATCAGGAGGAATACATTTGCTTCTGCATTATCTATCTACTGTAGATCTGGCATCCTTTTTATGAGACATATCAAATTATTCTCTATTACTTATAAATACAACATTTAAAATATATTCCTAACATTAAAAGGACAGGTCCATTCTTTTTAAGTGTTATCTTCTATTTTTTATTGGAAGTTATTTAATTATGTAGCTTCCCAGTACGGTTTCTTATAAAATTCAAGCACAATTTGAATATTTGGATATGAATACATATGTTTTTGCATCAAAATAGCTATTTTCTGAATAGAATTGATGTAGGTTTCTGCATGGTGACATCCTTATCCATAGCCACCTCCTTGTGATGTAACTTCAAGCAGACAGCAGCACAATGCCACTAACTAACTGACTGCAGGGGAACATTGCTGCGGTTCTCAATGTGGCACCAAAGACAGCTTTAGTACAGCTTCGGTTCCCCATCAGAAAGAGGAGAATATTCTAAATATAACCCACACTTAAACTGATATTGATGTTTTTAGTTTGTTAAAATATGTTTACCTTATCGCTTATCTTGCTGTCAGACAGCAACCACCAATGACAACGAGTCATGTGGACTCACAGAGCACAGCAGTGCATTATATATATATATATATATATATATATATATATATATAGTACATTAATTAGTACATAGTACATTATATATAGTACATATAGTAGTACATAGTACATTATATATGTATATATAATTAGTACATAGTACATTATATATAGTACATATAGTAGTAAATAGTACATTATGTATGTATATATACATTAATACATAGTACATTATATATCTATATATACACATAAGCTATATGTATATATAATATACTGTGTACTAATGTATAGATCTATATATATACATTAGTACATTATATATATCTATATATACATATCTATGTATATATATATATATTTATAATGTATATATATATATATATATATTAGTACATAGTACATTATATTTATATATACTGTATATATATATATATATATATATATAATGTACTGCTGTGCTCTGAGTCATGTGGACTCGCAGAGCACAGCAGCACATTGTACAGTTATGAGCATTATTAACATAATATATGCTTTATGGTTACAATAATCACAATTGAATTTGCCATAAGGCATAAAAGCATTGCCTAACAGTCATATATATCTGAATGTGTGTGATGTGAATGTCTAAGATATGGTATGCTATCAGTCAGGATGAGCATTCACTCCCCCGTGATGGCTCACTATCCAGGTGGGTGACATCATCCCTCTCGCCAGCCTATTACAGGAGCATGTCCTCCCTCCGAGGCACGGCTCCAGGTGCCTCTATACATGTGTCCTGAATGCATCCCTGTGGAAATGAACCAGAGTGTTGACTGACACTGGCTTATGAGCTCTCCACTTAGCCGACGGGTGAGGAAACATGTGAGGGGAAAGGCTCACGGGCGAGCTCGGTGGCTGGGTGTGGGGGACTCCCTGGACGGCCGTAGCAGGTAATGGAGCTTTTAACATGGAAATCAGAGGGAGAGGGAGGTGGTGATGGTGGCAGTGGTGGACATGAAATTGCTCTAAAAGTCCAGAGCTCCCCTGTGGGTACACTTGAGGTGCCTTGTCTCGTTAGAACATGCATATCTCGCTGGCCCTGGATCTGTATGCAACCGCATTGAGAAGGAGTACCTGAGAGGTTTCACTGGACACGGGAAATAGATGGAGGTGTCGATGGAGGTGGGGGTGGAGTAAGACTGATGCTGGGTGGGAGAGGAAGAACTTGCATATGGAATTAAATGTAATGCATGCTAATGTAGTGCATCGGCCCAGATGCAAATCCATACATTCAAAGCATGTATGGCTATTTGTATTAATATTACAGTTTAGTCCTGTTAATCACAACTGGGTCTTACGGGTGAACGGTAAAATGGTGCTCCTCGTGTTCATTGCTCAGATCTGGGAACACGACGACCCCCCGAGGTTAGTCAGACTTATTTGAGGTGAATGAGAACATTATTATTAAGTTCGACCTCCCATACTAAACGTAGTTTCTTTTTACATGTTTGTTGTTGTTGTTTTTACAGTAATCTGGATACATTTTTGGCTTGTTTTCACCTGTTTGCTAGTCTGACTGCTCAAATCAGACTTTTTAGTTCAAATCGTTTGGGGTACAGTGTTATCGGAACCAATACAAAACTACAACAAGGACTAGGTTGTAATAAACCAGACTTATTCTTTAAAACCACTGAGTAGCATCACCATTTGAAGACGTTCTCTTCTCCAGACAGGCATCCATGTTCACACATACTGTCAGCCCCGCTGTGCCACTGACGATGTGAAGTGTCTTGTACTTAAGGTGACTTCAGTTATTATTGTGCATTTCCACCTTTATCACAACATAAAAAGACCTTAAATCAAGACCGGTAGGGTTGAACTGTAATTATACACGGTTAAAAATAAAATCTTCATCACTTCAAGCAAGCATATTTTTTTCTCTGGCAATAGAAAAGGAACCTACTTTCAGGACAACATCTGATTGGTTCAGGGCAATTGAGAGCATTGTATGAGGTATTAATTGTCTGCATTACAATCATACAATTCTTTGTGTCTTTGCTTCGAGAGAACAAATCTGTTTACGTACGTTCTATTTGAGGCTGGATGATAGATTCAGATGCATCGCTCTCCAAAGTGAGCCCGTCTGTGTTATATTTAGCGTATCCATACTTTAAGTGGCTCCACGGGGGCAATAACTCTTGTTTTATTGCAGCAAATTATCAAACAGCCAGGCTTGTTGGTTGTGCAAAGGAGAAATATGCCTCGTTATGCTCGGATGCTCCAAAAGTAGATTTTTTAAAATAAGTGAAAAATATATATAGTTAAATGATGATTTTATAATGGATAATTCACTGTACATTATGAATGTTTTTTTTTTCTTCTCCCAAGTGAGAAAAATAAAAGTGCCTCAAATTATTTAACTTTTTCTCTGAATCTCATTCCCAACTGGCCCTTCGTCAGTGTGAGTTTTGTTTTCAGGTTTACTTTGCTCCTCTCGAAGCAAACTTTTTAACTTTTTACATCTTTATCCTCCATCAGCTGCTCTGACCCATGTCGTTAATAGATGGACTTACATTGGAGTTAGTTGAAAGCAATACAGATACTGCTATCAGACACTGAGTGTCCTGTCCTCTTCCCTCTCATCCATCCATCCATCCATCTATCAATCTATCTATATATCTATCTATCTATCCATCAATCTATCTATCTATCTATCTATCTATCTATCTATCTATCTATATATATATATATATATATATATATATATATATATATATATATATATATATATCCATCTATCTATCAATCTATCTATCTATCTATCTATCTATCCATCCGTCTATCCATCCATCCATCCATATATCTATCTATCTATCTATCCATCCGTCCATCCATCCATCCATCCATCTATATATCTATCTATCTATCTATCTATCTATCCATCCGTCCATCCATCCATCTATATATCTATCTATCTATCTATCTATCCATCCGTCCATCCATCCATCCATCCATCTATCTATCTATCTATCTATCTATCTATCTATCTATCTATCCATCTATCCATCCATCTATCTATCTATAACTCGCAGGGTACTGCTTATGATATATAGTTATAAACTGGTCTGATACTCTTACCGAACACTTCCATAGTAATACATTACAGAGAGACACCTTATGTATGTCTAATGACGACACATCACCTCCTCTGTCCTGTGCTCCTGTCACTCTTCATCTCTTGTCTTTTCCACGACCAATACATTATAAAAAGTCTATTTGTAAAAACTCTTCTTTTGTACCTTACTTGTATGTTGATTTTACAAAAGAATAATGTGTTGCCTGTGAACTTCTATGTCAACGTGTGTCGGGCTTCTTCCAGGAATCGTATCGGAATGATTTGCTCATTTGAGAAGTCTGGGTAGCACCATGACATCCTCTCCTCCTTTCAGTGATGTGGCATACGGGACATTGACATTAAATGTTGTTCATCCATTTATGTCCGTTGTTAGTGTGCAGCATTAATCCTCATTGCTACGGAAACCCTCTGCTTAAGACACCAATGGCAATGAAAAGAAGCACACAAGTGACATCTCTGTTCTTCGTCCTCTCTTGCAGGATTCCTGAGTACAGGGGACCAGGCCGCCAAAGGGAATTACGGCTTGCTGGACCTGATCCAGGCTCTGCGCTGGACCAGTGAGAACATCGCTGCCTTCGGCGGCGACCCGTTACGTATCACTGTGTTTGGCTCCGGCGCTGGGGCTTCCTGTGTCAACCTGCTCACGCTGTCTCACTACTCCGAGGGCAACCGCTGGAGCAACTCCACCAAAGGTACAACTCCTGAGTCACCGAGGAGTTCACATGGGACCATAATGAATATTTCAGTATGCATGCATGTGCATGTATGTGCACCTCAGTTGTGTGTGACTTGTGTGACTGTGAGTGCTTGGTGCAGAGGAAACACAGTTTACTTTTGCTAATGCTATTTTTATTATTCATTTGTTTTGGCTGTGTGTTAACGCTCTGAACCCAAAGCAGTTTTCGGGATATTTTGGCTCCTGTCACATTTCTCTCTCTGTGGCCTTGATTTTCAAAAATGTCTGTTGTGCAGTATAACACAGTTATAAGAAGAAAACGCAAGTTGAATTTCTTTGATAGTTTATTTTACAACAATTGGCAAACAAGGGAATCTATATATCCCAAAAATGTTCAAAGAGCCACAATTGCTAGCAATGTTGGGGGAAATACGGCAGGCTCCGCATGTTCCACTTTATAACGTTATTCACATTTTGTACAACCTCTACTTCCAGCTTCTCCTCTCCTCTCGGCTCTGTGTTCAACAGCCTGCAGTCCAGTTAAAGTTTCACAGAAATCTTGACGCGTGACCTTTGGTCTGAATCAACCATGACTTTGTACTTGCGCTAAGGAGGCCATCATTTCATGTTTTTTCTAGGATCTGTTGAGAGCATTAAGAGCATCATTTTAAATGGGACATGTTTTCATTAAATAGTTTCGGTAGTGTTTTCTGGAAGCGTTGATGTGATAAAGGACTGTCTTCTGTCTATGACAAATGGTGTAGTTGTGGTGATTGTTTAAAGAAAACATGCTTTTCCGTCCCGACAAGGCTGGTGTTATTCTTCAGCACCAAAACCAACACTGTGTTCATACTTTTCTCAGAACTTTCTGACTTTCCGAACCCCCAAGCTCACTGATTCACTCTGAAGATTAAAAAGATGTGACGGAAAGCTGTATTTTTAAACTTTAATTTCATAAAACAAATGTCATTAGTTGAGTTATTTTTAGTCCTAATACTTCATCTTGACCGCCTGCCTGATTTCATTTACTTGTACGTTGTCTGTTCTTTTATGTAAGAGCAAAGATTCCAGAATGATTCTGTTGCTTGGTTTCCTGCTCTGCTGTTTTTCTCTCCAGGACTCTTCCAGAGGGCCATCGCGCAGAGCGGCACCGCTCTGTCCAGCTGGGCTGTCAGTTTTCAGCCAGCCAAGTACGCCCGGATGCTGGCCCGGAAGGTGGGCTGTAACTTGGAGGACACTGTGGAGCTGGTGGGGTGCCTTCAGAAGAAACATTACAAGGAGCTGGTGGATCAAGACATCCAGCCAGCTCGCTACCACATTGCCTTTGGACCTGTTATTGATGGAGATGTTATACCTGATGACCCTCAGATACTCATGGAGCAAGGTATCAATTCACTTTTCTTAGGAGTCAGCGATTTCTAACATTGTTCTTACCTTAAATTTTAACAACCATTCTGCACCATCTCTTTCAAGGCGAGTTCCTCAACTACGATATTATGCTGGGAGTTAACCAGGGCGAGGGCCTGAAGTTCGTGGAGCTTATTGTGGACAACGAAAACGGCGTTCAGGCTAACGACTTTGACTACGCCGTGTCCAGCTTTGTGGATGACCTATATGGCTACCCAGAAGGGAAAGACATCCTCAGAGAGACCATCAAGTTCATGTACACAGACTGGGCTGACAGGCACAACCCAGAGACACGCCGGAAAACACTGCTGGCCCTTTTCACCGACCACCAATGGGTGGCACCGGCTATTGCCACAGCGGACCTGCACTCCAGCTTTGGGTCGCCAACATACTTCTATGCCTTCTACCACCACTGTCAGACAGAACAGGTAGGTCTCTAGGTAATGGGTAATCTACTTTATGGATTGTCAATTTCAAAATGCTGCTGGCTCGTTCCTCATCTCCTTGGGTAAAGCTTTCAGTTACTGCTCACGAAGAAAACCATACAATTCCATAATCGAAGATCAAACATATATTATGAAGAGAACGATGTGTGTACGACTTGTAAATGCAGCATTTCTCATACTGCGTCATAGCACCCACCCTCCGATTCCCCACCAGTCAGTCACCTTTAAATTGAATAGAAAGAACCATTTTCTGTACAGCACTGCACAAATGATTTTCCTGTCCAGCTAGCATGGACAGTTTATGGGTTTTCCTGCTCAGGCACTGATCTCTTAATTTAGCTGGAAATGTAGTTCCTCCTGTTTTTTCTCCACACCAGTTGACTCTGAAGTAAAAGAAATGATCACTTCACGCGGGCATGTCTTTGCCTCAGTTTGCTCAAAACTAGCATCTTTTCTGTTGACTTTGTATACAATTGCACCACCTCGGAAATTTGCATTTTTCTTTAAAACAGAATTACTGTACACATCTTACTTTTCTATAATTACTGTAATAAAATGAAACCATCAGTGAAAAGCAGACAGCCTATAGCCACATCCACACAAATTTGCTTCTGATTGTTTTGGAACACAGAACCTAATTACTTTGTGACATGAAGGCCGCTTACTAAACAGTGAATAAGTACAGCACCTAATGGCACACACCAAGGTCTGATCTTATTACATCATTGTAAATGACTACGTTAGGCTTCCTTTCGCTTATACAAAGCTACAATGACTATTTAAGCAGTCCTGAAAGAAAGTGAGGAGTGGTGATTAAACTTACATATTTCCTTTTGGCATATTCGTCATTTAACAGGCTGCAGCGCGTAACATGTACTTCAACATTTTAGTTTAAAATTCAGCTCAAAGCAACCCTCTATTTGTGCTGTTTCCCATCTCGTCTCTCAGTAATACAATGAATAATAGGCCTGATATAGTAAGCTGTCTGTGTCTGTCAATGGTCACAACCCTCACTGTGTGCAAAAGTAATGCCTTTCAGTGTCCTGTATCTGTCACATAAATCTAATAATACTGATACGGATTTGATCCCTCTTCTGCTCATTAGGTACCACCGTGGGCAGACGCAGCACATGGAGATGAGATCCCATATGTGTTTGGGCTCCCGATGATTGGTCCAACAGAGCTGTTCCCCTGCAACTTCTCCAAGAACGATGTGATGCTCAGTGCCGTGGTCATGACCTACTGGACAAACTTTGCCAAAACAGGGTACGAAGACACAACAAACGTGGCTCCTGAGGGCCGATACAACTCACGTTCTATGTGTTATCCCCATGGGCCGGGACAGTGCCATCTTAGCTCTGTCTAAGCCTGTTAATTGAGTTCAGATGAAGTGGCTGCAGCTCAAACTCACTGTATGACGAAGCTCTAGCTGTAAATGACTAAAACCCATCATGTTAGTTCTGTTGCCTGCATTTTTCCTTTGTACTAGTTAATATTTGATAACGTTGCATTAGCTACTTTCATCATCTCATCTAACTGTGCTACACTTTCTCCAGGAAGCTTCTTAAATGTCATATAAAGGAGAAACTCGGTTTAAGTGACCAAGATAATTGATAAGAGAAAGCCGGTTTCTGTAATTGGAGTCGTCGATTAGATCGGCGTGGGGAGATTACGGGAATCTGGTTTCCCCAGGGAGATTTCTGCTGCGGAGCGCCAGTGTCTTGGCAATGTATCGGGGCAACTGGGTTTCTAATCAGCTGTATACAAGTATGTATGTGCAAAGCAACAACTTCAGTCAGTGGGACAATAACAGAGAGGGAGGTGGATGGAAATAGAGATCATGTCACAGAGCCAACCAAGTATTTAAAACAATAAAAGAATAGAATAGAAAAGCGTCTTCATGGTTCCACAGAGTCTGATGACTAACCTGCTGCATGAGCTCTGCCGGGCTGCAATGCACAGTGAAAACCTGATGACTGAAACAAAGTCCAAAGCATCAAGCTCAGTTACAAGCAGCATCGTTGTATGGATGTCTGCCACAGGGTTACTTGAACTGTTTTGGTTGCCAGTCGTTCTGCAATCGCTCGCCATTACAAGACCATGAACTAATTGATCAAACCATTGTGATTGTGTTTCCTCACTATTAACCTACACTTGATGAACATGAGTAGCAAATTGTGCTATTGTGTTTTATGGACTGCGCAGTGTAATTGGTATTCTATGCAGATAGCCTCTACATATCTTCATATACATTCTTAATTAATGGTAGTGGCCTGAGGAGTGACATTCTGGATGGGACAAAATTAAAATCCTTTCCCCCCTCTTCTGTCTCGTGCAGCCTTAGAGCATCTAGTCATGGCGGTAATTGTTTTTGGAGAGCGTAATGTGGGGACATTGGCTTTTTCTGCGTACTGCCCAGTAGCCTGAGGGGAAGAGAAAGGCCTAATGATCTACATATATAACCCCAAATTGACGTAGAATGCCGGGTACCTGGGAGATTTATGCCGCCAATTTGAATGGTTAAGCGTGTTCCTGATGAGGTCTGGCTGGCTCCATATGCTGCTCTCAGACAATGGGGCTCTCAGTGGGTCTGAATGGGTCTCCATAGCTCACATGGCTGACTCTGTTCAGCTCAGATTAAGTGTAAGGGGGTCTTTTTAGCACAGGATCCCCTGTGGAATGTGCTCCGTAAGCTCCTCAGTACATACAAGTATAAGGGTGCATATCGAGTTACAGACCTGCATTTACAGGGCAATTCATTTGTGTGCTGTTATGGCTTTATTTACCAAAAGTAGATGGAATATAGGATTAGTATGGTGCTACATCTTAGTTTGGTTTATAGCAACCACTGAAGCATATGCTTTATGGAAATTATCAGCATGGTTGAACTGCATCTTTTCCCCGAATTACTCCTTGGTTGAAAGCTTCTTTTTATGTATGAATTAAATATACATAGCTTCACTCTCAACAAGACACCCACAATTAAAAAGCTGAAATGCAAATTATTTAGCATTTGAATAAAACTTAAAATGAGCGAAACTTCTGAGGTTATTAGTTATCTTAAGACCTTTTCATGCAATCGGAATCTTAAGAAAGCTAATCAACTATGAGCAAAAATATCTGTTTTGACCTTTTTTATTTTATCAGGTGTGCTATCTCAAAAACTGTTGATTAATATGAAACCTGGGGGGGATTCATCTCAGGACTACATTCCAGTGTTTTCATAATTACACTGATTAGCCTAAGGGAGAAGCTACACTTAGGACAGAATTAACATTTTAATAAGCAGACAGTCCCAAAAAGTCACCTTTAGTTTACCTTTGGTTCTACTTGTGCCTCAAGTTGACAGGCACATGGTGAAATAACTGGAACTGATTGGTGAGGAGAGGATTGCATCTTTCATGGTGGTCACCATGTGCAGTGATGCCTTGTTTAAAAAAAGAATGCATTGTTCTGCTATAAAACCATCACCAGATATTGCCTCTCTGTGAATTGTGTCCTCCTGTACTCTTTTTGTCAGGGATCCCAACCAGCCTGTCCCCCAGGACACCAAGTTCATCCACACCAAGCCCAATCGTTTTGAAGAGGTGGCGTGGACACGCTACAACCAGAAAGACCAACTTTACTTACACATTGGCCTGAAGCCCCGGGTCAAAGAGCACTATCGTGCCAACAAGGTACTGTGAGATATTACTCTATAGTTTTCAATAGCCATCCTGGAATGGGATACAGCCCATTAAATGGCCCTCGTCTGTTGTGATCATTACCATTCTAATGCTTCATATAGTGCAAACTGCATCATGACTGTGACACAGTCACCGTTTTAAACAAGTAGTTAAACAAGTAGTTTGGTTTCAATTCACTCTGTTAAGTTAAGGAGAAGTTTGTGTTTTAAATAAGGACATTGTTACTTACATAATTCAAGTTCCGAACATGTTACGTTATTCAATTCAATTCAATTCAGTTTATTTTGTATGGCCCAAAATGACAAATTTGCCTCAGAGGGCTTTACAATCTGTACACATACGACATCCCTGACCTTTGACCTCACATCGGATCAGGAAAAACTCCCCAAAAATAACCTTTGACAGGGAAAAAAGGGAAGAAACCTTCAGGAGAGCAACAGAGGAGGATCCCTCTCCCCGGATGGACAGATGAATAGATGTCATGTGTACAGAATGAACAGAGATACAGAGTTACAACACATTCAATGAATATGATAGAAATTATCATTAATTAGTAGTAGGCATGGACCACGATCCAGATTTCAACAATCCATGAAACAGAAGCAGGAAGAGAGGAGGGGGGGTAACATGTCATGTCACATGCATTCACCCAGACTTCCTGCCCACACAGACGTTGTTGCTCTTCACACGACATCACATGACTTCCTCCTTAGCTCCTGTTATAATTTCTCCAGCCACTTGAGGTCTGCGTCGTCTTCAGTGATCAACCATATGAATAGATGATAACAGCCTTGGGAACCTGCTAGTAGGTGAAGCTGGCCCCTTCTAACCTTATCTTTGAGGCTAATAACCATTTAATCAGATTATAACATTTGAAGTGAGAAGCCATCTGTGTGGGTTATTATAAGATGTGCTGCTATCTCAGCGCTGGCTTACTTTTAAGAATGATAGATGACAATGTTAATCAATGCTACACAGCTAACCTGCTCTGGAGGACAGACTCAAACATATCAACAACCCAACTACTGACCAATCACATCACATAACTGACCAGTAATAAACAAAGTTTATAGCTATAATATCGTATTGTTTGCCTGCAGTCAAACTCCATATGAGGATGCCAGTCTTCCCCTTTTGTAAAAAAAATAGTTTTGAATTAATTTGTTTTAATTCCTTTTCTGAATCATTAAGATTAATTTGAGATATTAACATCCACATTGTCAGGTTGACTGCATCCTCGTTATAATGTAATGCCTCAAGACACTTGGAAAACGTGGACACGTGGAAAAAGAAAAGAGCTTATGGAAAAAAGTATTTGTCTTTCCAGACTAGTGCCCCTATCCTGTTTTCTAGAATATGAAATTGTTCATTTCTAAAAATAAATTGACCATACAAGCAGTGTTTTTCATGGCGATTGGAGAAGGCAGGCAGCACAGACGAGAGGTTGACCCCCTGTGTGAGAGAGCGCTGGTCAGAGTGAGCACGTTTTCTGATGGCTGACTTGGAAATATTATAAAGCCTGCATGGCTAAGGCTTCAAAAATGAGAAAAGAAAGCCAGATGCAAACTTTGTTGAAATTGTTCAACATCATGTAACTGTAAGCCATATCCAAGAGCAAAAACACCGTGGTCTTTCACAGCATCCTCTTTACCTTCAGTCACAAAGTCCAATATGGTTTGAAAATCTATCAAAAGTGAGGACTTTTCAAATAGAAAATGTGTTGGAAGACAGTAAATGATTTCCCTTTATTAATTTTTTTCCCCTCCATTTTCTCCACCCCTCAGGTCAACTTGTGGTTGGAGCTGGTTCCCCATCTGCACAGCCTCAACGATGTCACCCAGCTCATCCCCACCACCACCAAGGTTGGTACTAAACCATCTATAGTTCCTCCTGTTCCTTGACCCAAGCCTTGTGAGAGAACCGGACATGATACAGATTAAAATTATTCTTTTTAAGTCAGACAGAGCTGTAGTTTCAGTATGATGAGAAGGGAATCGCCATCTGTTCACACCATGAGCCAAACATCAGCTTGACTATCAGTTGTCACGCAGACTTTCTGCAAAACAGGTGTTACCAATTAATACAAATGCATTTTTAAGTTAAGTATTGCTACATTTGTAGTTGGCTGGGTATTTTGTGTGTGGAGTTTGCTTGTTTTTTTTCATACCTGCGTGGGTTAGCAACCCGTCCAGGAAGTGCGTCACCTCCCGCTAATGGCTGAATTTGATCGATATATCAAATGGGTCGTATTGTATCTCAACAGAGGAACAACAGCAACGGAAATTTGCTGTTGCCCTTCAAAACAAAAGCTCAACATTGAGCATGAAGTGAGAGTGGCGGTATCAAAAAAGATTTATAGTTGAAAGCAGGCTCATTGTAGCCACTAATACAAATTAATGGCTCATACATATCTGCACTCATTTTGTTTTGTTTTGCACAGGTTGCATGTTATTGTTGAAAAAATACGCAGTGTAAAACTCTTGAATATTTGAACTGGTTTCGTTTTGTTTTTTACAGGTTGCACTATTTTTATTATCTTGAAAATATATTCAGTGCAAAACAAGTTCATTGCAGCCACAATAGGAGTCACAAAAAGTTATATCAATAAAAATTCAGGATGGACCATTTTGTTACAATTCGGTTGGGGCGTTGGGGCATGAACATTTTTCTTCCTCCGAAGTGGGGCGTGACAGAAAAGGTTTGAGAACCACTGGCCTAAAGGAACGGAATCAACATTTATGTATGAAGTATGGAGCTGGACCAAGAAGGGGATTAAGTTTTCTTTATTGAATTGGAGCTTAAGGAAACAGCATAACATGTCCTAAGTTCAAAAGGTCATTACACAAACACAATTTTAAAAAAATGATAAGTTGTTCTTTCTTAGGAAGTTATTTTATACGTTTGGACAGAGTGAGGCTAGCGGCATCTATTTCTACTGCTAAAGCTCTATATATGCACAACATTCAAATGTCCGATGCAGGTCAAAAGCCCAACCTTTCCGTGGTTCAAAGGGCAAACATTTGTCTTGATGAAGGTTTAAAGACCAAGGCTTTTAAATTAAATATCTGTTCTAACCAGAGAGTACAGATCCTTTATCTCTGAAAGAAATCTGCTTCAAAAGTTCAGATTGTGTAGCATGAAGATGATTGAACTTTCTCCGACACTATGTTTAAACTTTTCAAATCAATGATGTCCTTACTGTTAATCTTCCTGTCTTCAGATCCCTCAATCTGAGGCTACCAACCGCACGCCGAAGACCAAGGTTCCCGTGACCAAGCGCCCTTACCCGACTCCGTTCCCCACCGAGACCCAGGACAGCCACATCCAGCCACATCTGGTGGACCAGCGCGACTACTCCACTGAGCTGTCGGTGACCATCGCTGTAGGAGCCTCCCTGCTCTTCCTCAACATTCTGGCCTTCGCTGCCCTTTACTACAAGAAGGACAAGCGCCGGCATGACGTCCACAGGCGCTGCAGTCCCCAGCGGAGCGCCGCCAACGACCTGGCTCACACTCAGGAGGAGGAGATCATGTCCCTGCAGATGAAGCAGCACTCGGACCTGGACTGCAGGGGGGTGGGCGACTCCCTGCACCCGCACGACGTGGTGCTGAGGACTGCCTGTCCGCCGGACTACACTCTGGCCATGAGGCGCTCACCGGACGACATCCCGCTTATGACGCCAAACACCATAACCATGATTCCCAGCACCATGGGCGGGCTCACCTCGCTCCACTCT
The DNA here is from genome assembly GCF_009769545.1 of Cyclopterus lumpus. Lineage (NCBI taxonomy): Eukaryota > Metazoa > Chordata > Actinopteri > Perciformes > Cyclopteridae > Cyclopterus > Cyclopterus lumpus. The sequence continues at coordinate 2,522,523 of NC_046969.1, read as the reverse complement.
TTCAACACCTTTCCCAGCAGCGGGCAGAATAACACCCTACCCCATCCGCACCCACACTCGCACTCCACCACCCGGGTATAGCGCTGTGGAAGCACCCACGCAGGCAGGACTCTGACGGCTGAGGCAAAAGCTGACGCGACTGCGGCAGCAGAAACTTAAGGCCAGTACGCTGACACTCACAGACATGTCAGGAGCTGAAACGCCAGCCTGGAGTTGCCAGACACTCATGGAGTTACACTGGGATTGTCCACCCTGTTAATACCTGAGGGAATATAGTCACAGGATTTCTGGGGTTTGGACCAAAGGGGGAAAAAAAAGAAGAATTATGTTTTTGTAGAAAAATAAAAGACAAGAATAAAAAAGTACAAATAAGGAGAAAAACAACCTCACAAGCTAAAACAAAGGAGGATGTTTTTTCTATTATTTTCGTTCTAATATTGCAGCAAAACAAGGTACAGTAAACTACTTTTTCTTTCTAGCGACAGATATGGCCTTTGAGGCTTTTGACAAATGACTGCCTGACAGTATTATCTGGAAGCAGAGCATCAGACACGCCTCGGAGGTAAGAAGAGGGGAGCACTTTGTAAAAGAAAGAAAACATATTGTTTTCCTTTGGCATCGTGCAGCAGATTGTGTGGCACAGAGTAGGTGTGGTGCAAACCAATTAAGGCATGTGTTAACTTCATAAATGGAGGCTATGTAAGATAAAGCAAAAGCAATTGTTGAAAAGAACAAAGCAAGGACTGGAAACTTCAAGGAAAAAAGAAACCCTGTATGCACAATGGAACCATTTTAAGGAAAAAAATGTCACAGATACTTTTCATCCATTTATTTTTGAGGATCGGGAACAATTTTATTGTATAGAACCTATTTACATATCTAGATCTGTACACTAAGCACCAGGCTGTTTAAGCCCTCTTCTCTTATGGCGTGGGTGGAGGGAGTGGGGGGTGGGGGGTCTATACTGCAAACCTGCCAGCAGGATGAACCAGTGGCAATCGGGGATCCACCTTCTGGCTTTCTGGCAGTTCCAACTTCAACACAAAGAGCTGGGGGACAAAGGATAATTGGATATTTTAGCACGATGCGCATGACAATTTATCTGCTTGATGGCTGCCCTGCTGATTATGTCATTATTAAGAATAATTTTCTCCCTTTCCCTTGCACTGGAGCAATTTCAAATGGATTTTCCTGATTGGATTACAGGAAAACACACACCCTCGCAGGACCACGGGAAATACAGTTCCAGGTTGTGGATGTTGCGGCTGGAGTTGGGGACAGAAAGGGGAGGGGCTGGGGATATGGTAAAACTTTCTTGCATAACATAATATAGCTTGAGTGGAGCTGGGCATATAAGGACTAGTTTTGTACTCTGTGTGTTGGTACTACTTTTTGATAGTGGTTAAATCACATTACACTGTATCAATCAAACTCATCGTACCTTCTGTTGAGATCAATGTTCTTTGCTATTCTACCTATTGGACCACTTTACCGTATAGAAGTAATTACCTGCACTGTTAGTTCCATTGCCAACTTTCTTTTTTTCTTTACCTGGAAGGTGTGTCGATTGAGTGACACAGTGGGTGCCCAGTAGTATGAAAAAAGATGGTGAAGGTAGTAGAAAATATGTCAAAAGAGTGAATCTCTGGGCCATGTAGCTTTTCTTTTCCTTTATCCAGCCAGGTTCTGTAAAGCTGTTTAAACATGAATGCCTGTACACGATTTCTACAAGTCAAAGACCAAGCACAGACCGATCACATTGGGTGGAACTCTCTGGAAATGCTGAGCAGGTGGACAAGAAGAAGAGCTAGGGTTAGCTTAGGGTAGGCCAATTCCTTTGTTATACTTTCTATCTATCATCATTAGACCAGGTTGATCCTTTTTAGAGGCACACTGTATTATGGGAAGAAAGAGAACGGTTTCCCTTTGCAGCTGAAAGCCTCAGTCAACCCTCTTTACCTCACTTTAGAGAGCTTCTTCTTTTGGCCCCATCCTTTTTCTACTTAAGATTCTCTACTGTCTCACCTTTTCTACTGAGCTGACAGTATTGTCTGTTTAGCAAGTGGTTTCCCCTCGCGTCCGCCCTCAGTTCACCGTCTCCTGCAAGACGGTCTGCCATAGCCGACATCCTTAGGTCAGTGAGGCCTCGGCGGCTAACGATGTTTGCCTCCGAAGTAGGAGTTTGTCATACAGCAAAGCAAACTGCAGTCGGACCCAGTAGCATTAGAGTCATAGCAGTGAAGCGGTGATCTTCAAAATAGAGAGAGCGAGAAATACCCTAGATGGCAAGCCTATTGTGCTGAGACAGATACAGAAGTCTGATTGCTGGCGCAGAGATGCTACTTGGTAAGCTGAAACGCTTGTCTCCCTGTTTTCCTTTCACTAAAGTGTAGATGTTTGGAGGCCTCTGTTGTGAGAATACATCCTGCCCCTTTTGGCTCCCTCACAGGCACTGTGCAGTCATTCAAAGTAATGAGCACAGACTACTGTTACCCCATATAACACTGCGGCAGACAAGCTGGATGGGGGAATAAAATCTAGTCTCTCATAGCGAGTGTTGCTTTTTGGGATAAGATTTAAATTGAATAAACTAATTACATCTGTGCGCTCCAGATTGTTTCTCTGGACGAAATGAACCACCAAGGCTTGATCTGGGATTTCAACAAAAGGAAGATTCCAAGGCTATTATCACACATCATCCTCATGGGACATTTTTAATACCCTTCCCTGTAAAAGCAAGCCAACATCTAAAAAGTGTGAATTCCAGAATCAAGGGACTATCAATACTGTAGGTCTGTTGACATTGTATCGTCAGGCCACTAGCTTTTCCAACATTATGATTATGACGTACATATGAAAATGAAAACATGTGTGCAAACAAAGTCCCTTTCCAAATGTTTGTGCTCAAGATATTGTATACAGATAAACATCAATGGTCAGCACTCGGACTCAAGATTAATTAGATCCATATAAAAAGCAACATGACCTTGTTAATTGCTGAAATACATCTCACAATATGTTACGGTAAACCTAAAAAATATTTTAATAACAGCAAAAATCCATTCCGTGCAAGACAATATAATGACAAAGACTTTCTTAACACATAGATTTGTCATATTAAAATATTAATCATTGTCAACTATCACCTGTTCACCTGGTTGACGACTGATACAAATACAAGAAGACGACCTCTAGTGGCCGTAGAAAGAACAGCGGGAGTAAAGTGGCAAGCCTGGTGACGCAGTACATAGATAAACAAAGTCTCCATAGGGTGGCAGTAGGAGGTGATGGAGTCAACCCAACTGGTCGCTGTTTATGTACCGTGTCAAATTTAGGAGTAACCCAAATTATTTTCTTAAACCTAAACCAGGAGTTTTGTTGCCTGAACCTAAAATGTGTGTTTTTTTCATTTCACAACGTTAACTTTAAATTGAACAAATTGTAATGTACAGTGTGGCTCGTCTGACAGCCGATAACACCCTTTCAATTGGCTGAAAACATTCTAAATGGGTAGATCACCTATTTTGACACAGTTGCCATCTTAGAAGACACAAACATTGTATAATTTGATAATCAGAATCAAAATAATGTATTGGGAATATAAGGGATTTGACTTGTTGAAAGGTGCATAACAATATAATAAAATGAAAAATATAATAAAAATAATATAGTGCAATAATAAATAATAGATATAGCTCTACATGACTAAATCAGTGACATGTGTCTGGTAAACAGCAATATTTGCACTGCCCAATTCAAGCACCGCACTCCTGAGAAACGCCACGGGGCAAAGCAAGAGTTAAACATGTAATTTCCCTGATGAGTGAATATCAGGGCCATGCTAAGTAGTTGACAGCTGAGGATGAATGCTAATGAATAACTTTCCATGCGTTCAACCATCTGACTGGTGATACATGCAAGCCAACCGTAGCGTGAGGAAAGTGTTGGTCAGCAAATATTTGAGATTAAAAATGGAGATTGCTAAAAGCTGTTGTGGACCTAATGTATGGTGGCAACTGCTAACAATATTCAGCATGTGTGGTGACGACATACCACAGTCCCTGTTTTCTCATACAGTCCTGCTGGATTGCTTGAGGATGTTAAACTAAACAGACTGACTCAAAAGTTATTGGAGAGGATGTGCTGCAATGAGTCATGAGTTATGGGTTATATAAGTGAGGAAATGCATGTTATAGTTGTATCATGCCCAACAACTGACAGAGAAGGAGCATGGTTACCAAAGGAAATTGAAACAATATCATTAGGGAGAAGGAAACTCCAACCTCTGAAAGCAAAAGCAGTGGATGACCTTCACACCAATATAGAGAAATGCAGGCTTTACAAATAGAGAGAGCTAATCACAGCATAACTTACTTCATCACCAGCAACATACATAAGCAGGCCAGAAAAGGTGTCCAGAGGTGGATTAAATATTAAGCTAGCTGCACAAATTGAGTTAGCTACAATAAGATATGAGCATGACTGATTGAAGGACTAGCTCACTGCTGCATCCTTAGTGATTGAGAAGGGTTTCAAGTACACAGTACTAGAAGAAAGAACGAGTGTGAGGAAGCACTCACTAAGCCAGCACCTTTAATGAGAGTAAAACACTCGCTGGCCATTACTACTGATACATAGCATGCTGGTCCTTCCGGAGTCATAGCACAGTGCCCCACTTCGCTAATTCTCATGTACTCTCAATTACATGTGCTAAATCAACCCAGTTGCCAGTTGGCATAAACCATAGGATATTTATAATGTCAAAGTTTATGAACCAAAAACACATTTCAGAAATATGTTTCATATCAGCCTTGCAGAAATGCACAATGCCACATGGTTACCGACGATTGGTAAGGTTTAGCCAACAAAACTAGGATAGGATAAGGTTAGAATAAAAAACAGTGATATTGGAGGACATCTGATTTGCATACCAAACTTGTTTCATTGATAGCCAGATCAACAGAAGTTAAGAGACCAGGTTAATGACCTTATTCTGGCCCGCGGACCAACACTTTCACCATCAGCACTCACCAGTTTGTGTTTACCTGCTAGCTAGCTTAGTGTCTGGTCAGATGTTCCTGTTTGCTGTTGTTGACACATGCTTACATGTGGATACCAATGGATACCAACTGGAGTAAACCAAATTCAGATATTTTATTTTGAATCCATTTTAAAACGTAAGAGCAGACAAGCAATATTGTTATTTTACAAAAAGAAACATGTCTTTGATTTCGAGAGATGGCATTAAGTTAAGGTTATTCGAGGAAGTTGCAATTAACAGTCATTTTAAAACTCTACATGAGTAATCATAGACATGCGCTCATATATCGTAGATGAAAATATTGATTTGCCCTGAATTCTTGTTGGTGGGACAAAATAGACCACATCAAAATAAATATATATACTGTATACATAAAAAAAAAAAATACTTGGAGGGGAAATCTGGAATAATTTATTAAATTACAAACTGGGAAAGATGGCAAACGGTTTTAGGATACCATGAGCATGGTTCAGTGTTTTCCCGGGCCTTTATTCTTATCAAAAGGGAATTCTTGGATTAGCATTTACACCATCGTGGAGAACCTAAAGCTCCACTGAAACCCAGCTGGCTTTCTTTTAAAGGATCTTTTTGAAGGCAGGTCAAAGGAAACATCACGCCTTTAAACTCAGAACTAATAACAGTAAAACATGACTGGATAGTTAAACAAGCAAATAAAATATGAAAAGAAGCCAAACTTTAATTACAGCTTTTATACTATTTATATGCTGTGGCAATTTTCACAGGGACTTTTTCTGAGAAGGGTTCACCTTTTTTTTTTTTTTTTATTCACTAGATCATAAAAACATAAACACATTTCTTTAACACCTTTTTCAAATTTACTCTCTGATTTATGACTAGATTCATGTTTGTTCGACCATGATAATTCTAATGTTTCCTCAATGCTCGGTGCTCAGACACTGAACGGGTTCAGCATGCAGTAGGAGTGTGTTTATTTGTTTCTTTGGTGAAACACAACTTTTCAAATATGTGTTACCTTATTGAGTGCATTTACATGGAATTTCCTGTACTGATATCGTTCATTCTCCAGTTCAAAAACATACTTCATTGTCAATAACTGAGGCTTGTACACATTTTATCCATCAGTGTTGACTTCTGCAATGTGCCTAATTGCTGTTTCTGTGTTAATATTTTGAATATGTTACGTGTCATTTGACATCTGTTGTGAGTTCAATTTGGATGTATCGGCCGTGCGCTCGTAAGAGCGTTCATGTTGAAAACAACAACAGATAAAAGCGTGAGAATGCCCCAGAGCTCAGATGGATTCCAACCCAGTGTCACCTTCCTTTAAAACCAATCCAGGTAGCATTTCTTCAGTCATTTCTGTTGAATCCCAACACCAGTATGATTTACTGAGCCAGTCTAGCAGGGTGAGTGTGAATCCACACAGTTTGGGACTGAAGACACTTAAGAAACCCTGTTCTAGGGGGACGCTTCACTTTTGTTCCAGTGTAAATCTGCCCTGACCGTGGTGGACAGTCAGCCTTTGCTGTGGTGTACGGGACGGACAGGGAGGGGAGGAACAAGCACTGCGAATGAATGTAACGCAACGTGCCATTTTCTAACCTCAACACGCAGCAGAAACGGCAACAACCAAACCTCAGATTCATCCTGAGAGGTTTTTGCTAGCAGTCTGAAAAAAAGGCGGATTTGTTCTTTGAATGCCAATGCGGACATTGGGGGGCACCACGTGAGCTGGTCTGGCATTTGTAATGTAGATTATTTGTCACTTGTCTTTCTTTCTGGTTAAATAGTAATTACTCTTCTGGAGCACAATAAATGATTTTAATATGCTGATATGGTTCTTTTTCCCCTTTCTCTTGAGTCTTTATTCATTACTTTCTGTGGCTGTTCTCGCCAAGTTGACTCATTTAATTGGTGAAACATACATCAGCTCTCGCTCACAAGTAATTACTCTGGCAATGTATTTGGGCCTTGATGGAATTTGTTTTCCACGTCTGAAAGCAGAACAAGCTTTGTCACATATTAAGTTCACACTTGGGCTTCAATATTCCTAACAGGCAAACATATGAGAAGAAAATCAAACGTTCTTCTTCTTTCTAATCCACACATTTTCTATTTCTGTTTTTTTTTTTCTCTTCCCTTTCTAGGTGGACAGAATAGTGGTGCATTATGTATTGTTTACTCCATCCATGTAGCCCATGGGGTATTTAACTCATTTAATGTAAATATTAAGCAATATGAGAAAAGTGACATTATTTCTTATAGATTTAACTAAACACCCCATAGAGCTCCGAACACCACTGTTCTTTATTTGGGCTTTCAGCTGTCGTCAGTTTGTACGGCGGCTCTGAGAACCGTGGCTGAGGGCTAGAGCAAGTCATCCTGTAACCACAAGGTTGGGGGTTCCATCCTCAGGTCCTATTATCTGCACGTGGTACACAGGACCCCAAGTTGTACCCATGGCTCTTCACAGGGGTCCACTGCTGCTGATGCTGAGCATGCGTTAGTGCCGAGAAGAAGTTTAACCCAAAATAAAATCAACATCATTTAATGTTGCAAAGTGACAAAATGGTACCAAATACAGAAACGCAGAAGACAGATATTATTCTCAAAAACTGTTGTTACCAAGCAAAGGATTTTTTTTCTTTGTTTTAACATCTTGTCTGCTATCAGATATTGTCAACTAATACTACTCAAGTTGGTATGCCAGTAATCAACAATAGGCAAACAGTCATTGAGCTTCAGGGTCACCGTGAGTTTTACTTTTGTCAACCATGTCTTACAATTTGAGAGATAGTCATTTCATTTGAACAGAAAATCCATTCACGCTTTTCAAAAACTCAATATTACTTCCAGCTTCCTGGATAATTATGTCGTCAATAATTATACTAATGATGATAATTGTCTATATTGAACTTATCTTCACAATTAGCACAATGTAAAAGTAAGAATTGGATAAATCACACAAGCTAAACAAAATAACTTCAAACAATACCTGCACACATTAATCTACATTCAAAAATAAAGAATTGCAGATTTACATTGTTTTAATAAAGGCCGTTTCAAAGTGATTTCTAAACCATCACGGTGCTACCTAACATGAGATGCTCGGATAAGGTAAACTATTCCAAAGCCTTTGGGGCCCTGACACCCAACAGCCTTGATGTTATAGATACAGATAACAAATCTTTTCTGGAAAATCACAGGGTATGAACAAGTTCATTTGGGGTTAAGACGCTGGTAATGTAGAATGTGAAATACCATATATGTCTTTATACGTCTTTATAAGCTTTAAATTGCACCTGAAAGGAATCCAACGGAGAGCAGCTGAAATGAGAGAAATGTGTTCATAATCCTGGATTTAATTTAGATTGTGTCAGAGACCAGAATAGGATGCATCACAGTGGTGGAGTAGACACAACTAGGGTATTAACATATTATAACTCACTAACCTAAGAGACCTCTCATTGCCTTCATCTCTGGATGTTCCCATAAATTCAAACTGTGTTGACTGCTGGAACCAATCAGAAGATAAAGGAAGTCATCTTACTGTGTCAGGAAATTCATCACCAAAACTGCCGTCTTGATGTGATGGACGCAGCTGTAGAGGTTGTTGTAAGTTGAAATAAAGACTAAATGCCATCGTTTAAAGCAGTTTCTGCAATGGGACCGACATCCGTTATGTTTTTCTATAGCAACCACAAATCTCTGCACTAAAACTTTACTGTGCTTTTATACACTCGTGGAAATATGGGAAGCAGAGACAAAACTCTGCTCTCATTCTGCAAGAGATGCGATCGGCAATCAGCATCAGGAAGCAAAGAATGTCATTTCCCTTAAGATTTGAAGACGTTTCGTGAAATCCCTTTCATTCTGACTCTGTTAGTCAGCCTATAATAACCTCAGCAGAATAGAATAGTATGCCCATGTTGTCTTTATTGTAGATGTTATGATATTTTGTTGCCTCCTGTAGCACCGATTAGGATGTTAAGTCATTCAGCAGTGCTTAATGTCTTACAGTTTTGCAGCTTGTGATGGCTTTAGTTATGTATTTCCGTGACATAAATGCATGATAAGAGCTGCAAAAATTCAGAGCAGTGTGCTTTGTGGCTTTCCGCCTACAGAGGTCTGTTTTGGTGCCTGTGGGGCTGCAATGCTGCATTATGTATCCTCTGATCTTAAAGTCCACACGGACGGACCAAAAAAAAAGAACATTTGCATTTAGTGTGAATGCTGATTGGAAATCAATCGTAATTCATCCGCGTTAGAAAACGGTGACATTTTCCCGCTCTTTGACAATAATTACAAACACAATTATGCCTGAGATTGACATTTGGAAAGCAGGCGAGTTTAAAGGATCAACAGAGACGTGTTTATGCTGTGTGTGTGTGTGTGTGCGTGTAGTTACGTGCACTGTATTTGCCTGACCAAGGGCATACACTACTGTGGGCTGCTCAGCCAGAGGGCCCTGTAGGAATAGCTTGATAACAGAGGCTTATTTACCATAATAATGCATCTCATCTCTGCACATCAAACACTGCTGCCTGGTCTGATAACCCGCTCTTTAATTTAGCACAACTGTTTGATCTAGCTGTGCTGCCGCTGTCCCGGGGCCATTGTCGCGAGCAGTACAACAGTTGGGTAATTGCTGTGTACTTTAGCAGTGTTTCACAATCGGGACAGTTACGTAATGGCTGGTTGTGGGAAGCGGACGAAGATGAGTGAAAGGGAAACTTCAAATGACATCACTTTAGGGAGCATTGTTCATAGAAATAGAATGGTAACAGAAGGGATAAAGCACAGTTTTCTAGCACAAAAGAAAATGATGATTGTGGTGAAGGGCCTTTCTAACACAACTACGCTCTAAAACCCAGTATCTCCAATGGCGGCTCACTGCTTAAAAAAGTGTGGGCGCCGCGCAGTGGTTGAACTGTGTGCGCTGAACACAGCTAGCGGGCTAGTTAGCCGTTCCACTGGTCAGTTTATTCTCTGTAACCAGCGTAGCATTCAAGAATGGCTGAATTAGTACGCTCGCTAACTAGCCAGCTGTACACTAGCTAGCTAGCTAGCTCGCTAATTCCACCATGCTTTGATGCTACACTGGTTACAGAGAATGAGTTGGACAACGTTTTGACTTATCGGAAGAAAGCAATGTACGCTGCGATAAGTGTGCGTGGATGAAGTACGTGTTACATTTGACTAGTTTACTCTGGCTTTCTACAGTTCATAACAATACGTCATGGTTTCATCGATGATGGGTAGAATAGACCAAAGAAAAGTACTCAATTAACCTAGAATCAAAAGAACAACTTGAGGAGAGTATTGTATTTACTGTGTCCACATGTAACAGTGTCCAGTGTTCCCATCACAGAGAGACACAGATTACCTCCCATCCTATGAAGACTGTTAGATTAGAAGTGGATCAGTCTCTTGTCTTTCTAAAACATGTCTCATATCAAATGACTCATTCAGGCTAATTAAGATATAATGATGTAATGCTTCATCTGCCTCATCTCCTTGCTCGGCCGTCATGGAGGATCTTCTAAACCTTAGAATGCACCTCTTGGAGATGAAGAGCGAGAAGAGAGGAGGCTTCTGGAGGAGCTGAAAGCTAATCGTACCCTTTGTGGAAGTCTGTTTCCTTTTGTGTTAATAAGTTGTAGTTATTTAAGATGATCAAAGTCCTGTCTTCACCGCTTGTGTAGCACCTCGTAAGGCTGTTCATTTATGACATTTCACCTGATATCACTGATGTTTTCATGTTGAATATAGGCTGCTTTCTTTCAACTGCTTTAATCCTGACATGATGTTTATGAGTGCAAACAGCTGCTGTTGTCAAGTTGTTTTATCAATAGGAACATTCTCTTAAGTTCAGCACTCATTTGCTGTATTTCATATTGTCATATCTATGGTTGGTTATGTGTGTGTATAGTATATATATATATTTATATATATATATATATATATAAATATATATATTACAAAAAATGTAGTTACTCTTTATGTGGATGGTACTTTTTATACAAACATTTGATGTGCAATTAAATTAAAAAAAGGCTATTATAAATTAGTAATGCATTGATTGCAGTGATATCTGCGGGCACTGATAAATCCGTGGGTCAGGACATTAAAATGAACATTCTGATTAATAGTAGATGGGTTGCAGGTGGATAAAACTAAACATCATTAATGAGGAAAACCATGATTACATTTTTTTTCTAATAGAAACAGAAAGAGCAACAACTTCATTTTTTATTTTCAGAAGCAAAAAGTTTAGTTATATTTCTTTAGTCTACGTTTATAACTGCAGCTAGTTTTGCTGCTTAAATGGGATATTTGCTGCAGTGACATTACTGTGTTTATTACTGCGAATAAAAATGCTACGTTGTGAAATTAATTATAAGTAAATACACAAGTTAACACAGTTCTGCTCATTTGACAGAGATGATAAAATACAGCAGTCTAATTAAACAATGCACAGATGATGCAGCTGTGACACACGTCACATTTAATTGATGCCTCTTTAAAATGTTAGCTTCGAGGCATTGACGTCTCATTTATTAAATGCTTGTTGCCAGAGTCAAGCCTCAGCTTACATCTCTCGTGGGCGGGACTAAGACCTGAGGAAAGGAGGCGAGGACAGGAATCAAGGAGAAACAGCGTATTGAAAAACATCTGTGGTTGAAACATTACATTAAAAGTAAATTAAAGCTGAGTATTTTTTTTCAGTTGCATTATTTGATCTCTACTTGTCTGTCTCTCTTTATCGGTAGTAGTAATATGGAAAATACTGTGTGTATATGGTATTGAACTTATTAATGTTTAAAACACAGACAAAATCCCTACTAGCTCGGTTCCCTGATGTAGTGACTTCAGACCAGCGTGTAAAGTGAGCTGTTAATTTTTCTGTCAATATTAACGCTATTTGAAACCCATAAGGTGTTAGGGACCCATCTAAAAACATGTGGAACACTTCCGCCAGCCATACCACTTTCATCCTCTCCTGAGCATCATCTGGAGGATAACGGATAACCTGCACATCGCTTCGTTATGGCTGGAGGGGACAACCTGACCACCAGCCTCCTCCGATCACGAATGCATAAAATAATTAATAAATAAATATAGCGAGGATGAATGTATCCAAATGTAAGAGTTAAAGTGATGATTTAAAAAATATATATATACATGCTGAAGCTGCAAAACCATTCTTAAAAGTAGTACATGTCGTGTTTTATAATTATAAATTGCAACTTAATTTGCAAGCAGGGAGGATGCACATGTGATGTCATTTTATAAGAAAAAAATGAAGGAAAATTGATATACATGCATTTTAGTTAACTTATGCACATAAGTTAGTCCATAAGTTACAAGAGGCTTATTTGTATGTTTTTGAGATGGCCACAATGGCTGCAGTAGAGGCTTAGACATCCTGATGGTCAAGCTCCAAACATTCTTGGCTGACAAATGCCCTCCAATGTGGTTATCATCTCAGCCGTGACAATTTACAATGTCAATTAAATGGTAAGACAAAAAAACAACAGGCTGGGCATGAGGAAAAGTTAAAAGGCTTTCTTTAGTTAACAGTAATAGTTTCAAACACCAACTGTTTCAACCTCAGGGAATACCTACATATTTATGTATCTTGGAATTGGTAGCCACGTTCTGGGCATGCCCTGCTGTCACTTAAAAGGGCACTTCAGTTTGCAGTGAACGACATTACAGAAAATGCATTTTGGGGTGATATTTCAGACGGAAAGATTAAAACAATGAAATGATTAAATGAAATTCCCCAGCCACTTATTAGATATCCAAATTGTGTTCTGCTTTGAGGCAGATGAGTCACACTTTCCCCCCTTAACAAGCAGTTTTAATCACTCTTCTGTTCTCTTGCCAACAACACACACACAGCAAAAGCTTTGTTCATGCTCTGTGTTCAATTTAATTGGGATTTGCAGAGTTTCTGCATCGTTTGAGTCGGTCCACTTGACGCTACCCTCAGGTAAGGCAATTATAATCAGCGCACTGCGTCTTTCTTGTTCAAGGCCCGGCATCTTCTCAAAGAGCTTCTTGTGCAGAAAAAACCACATCGGACTTGATTGGAGCTCTGTTTACAAGTTTAATAATCAAACACTTTTGGATTACGACTAACATCTGTTCAGCGTGTCTACCTTAAATCTGATAATTGAGTCCCAACTCTGCCAAACATTATTGATTCTATTTTGGGTTTACACAACTTCAGGTAACAGACAAAATGTGACTGATGCTATTTCAGATGTTAACAGATGTGAATGTCTGAGGATACTTCTGGTGAATTTAAATTGTGTTTATAGGCTTACTGAGAGCTACTATCACACTGGGTTCTGTTTGATCACAATGGTGTGTAAACGCCGACCCATATTGTCAGTGTTAGCAATGAGTTCCTGTCAACACAAGTGAATGAAGCTTTTCTCTCGCGTCTGGTTCTATGTCTACAAGCGATCAGCCTGCTGTGATTGAACCAAACAAATTAAATCTGAGAGGATCTGATGCTTCTCCCAGCCTGTCTGTCTGAATATCTTTGAGCTTAATGAGATCTGGCAGACGGCCTGTTCTCGTTGTCCCTCTGGAAGTGAAGAAAGTTGGAACCGTCCATAGTGAAGCTAATTTAACAAATCTGACAACCAGGCGCTGCGCACCAACTGTTAGAAGCTGCGTGGGATGTATAGACAGGCTGGATCCTTCAACACCTGGAATAATCCAGGAAGGCAGCAGCTTTGTATCCCTTTGTTTCATTTCATGAAGACCTCTCAGATCATGAAGGAAATGGCCACCAGAGTGTAATATTTGCCTCATTATCTTGGGCTTTAGAAACACCCTTCACATAGACAACAAGCATTATCTGTCAAGGTATGTTAACAACCCATTGATATTATTTTTTGACAACAAAAAGGGATTACTAATGATGATTTAATTTGGACAATAGTTGATATTTTTGAAGTGTGGCTTTATGAGTAACCTTTTGGTATATTACTACAGTATATGGCATTTAGAGAAACATACAGGAAAGGAGGACCAGCACAAAGCTCCATGTTGTTCTTATCATAATTTCTCTTCAGTCTGATACATGCTTTGTGCGTTACAGTCATACACCGTAGAACAGCTACAGGGAACAATTCAGGGTTAAGTGTCTTGCTCAAGAGCCACATGGACTAGGGTGGGGATTGAACCACCAACACCCTGATTGAAAGACAGACCTGCTAACCACTGACCCACAGTCGCCCTGTCCAAGTTTATTTTCACAAATTCTAGCATTCCACTCATCTGAACATGTTTTTGATAAGGTAATGAGTCTGGGCGAGCCAGTCGTGGAGACAATATAGCGTATAGGGGTCACCGCAGAGGTCTGGAACAGTTTAGCTTGGCTGGAGTCACTCCAGCTGAATTTAGGCCATGGATGGCAGAATTCAGGGCAAACAAGAATTCAGGTAGGTGTTCATTCCATTTCTTGTGATTATTACCCACAACTGATGCTATCATGGTTTTGACAGTCCTGTTTATCCTTTCCATCAGATTTGTCGCATTTTTTTTACATGTTTCGTATTGTCCCAGATAACCAGACAGAGGATTGTCATGGAACCTATGTAGGAGTTGATGACGGCAAGGCTCAGGTATGTACAACTGGTTTTGACCACTCTGTACAACATGTCTTCCAGGATAATAAATATGGTGTATGCATACACAACAACTTCCCTAGGATAGACTGGTACAGTTACAGGATATGAGGGTCTTCCTGCTGCGCCTTCCATATAACTTCATCTGAGATGGGAAGATCTTTTACAGGGTTTGATTTTTGTGGAGACAGCATAGTTGCACATTTAGGCTGGGGAGGGCCAGTAATCTCATCTGGGGCTCTTGACAGAGCATCAGCAACGATATTGTATTTGCCTTTCCTGTACTCCACAGCAAATATGAACTGTAAAGGTTGATGAATCAATCTGGTGTTGGGTTTTTGGGTCTTGAAAACCCAAACAAGTGGAGAGTGGTCTGTTACCACAGTGAAGAATCTTCCTTCAAGATAGTGTCTCTAGTTTTATAAAGCCCATATCACACCCAGGTACTCAAGTTCGGTGGTGGAATGATTAATATTGGCCTTGTTCAGGCTCTTACTTGCAAAGGTTGACACTTAAATTCAATTAAATTCAATGTATGCTGTATAGTCCAAAAATACAAATTAGCCTCAGAGGGCTTTACAATCTGTACATATACGTCATCCTCTGTTCCCATCCCCATTTGGTGGACCAGCACCGCTCCAAGGCCGACTTCACTGGCCTCGTTATAGACAACAAAAGGTAGGTTGAAGTTCAGATGACCAAGCACAGGAGTTGTCACCAGACATTGCTTGAAGTTTTCAAAAGCATTTCGTCCACCTGAACTTTGAATCTTTCCTCTTTAGGGTGTTGAGTGGCTACGCTATTTGAGAGAAATTTGGTTAAATCCTGTGATACCACCCCGCCATGCGGCACCGGATTATCCTCACCTGCCTTGGTCTTCTCAGGGTCAAACTGAACGCCGGATGCAAACACCATGTGCTCGAGGAATTTGAGGGATGGACAGAAGTGACTCTTCTTCATGTTCACAGTGAGTTTGGCTGGTCCGAGTTTATACAAGACTACCTGGATGTCCTGAAAATGGTGTTCAGGACACAATAAATGATTATGTCATCAAGGTAAATAAAACAGATCCTTCCTCCTAGTCCCAACTCCATTAACCGCTGAAATGTTGCCAGGGCGTTTTTTAATCCAAAAGGCTTAACCTTGAATTAGTACACGCTGTCTTTTCCCTGCTTTCAGAATCCATGTTGACATGCCATTATCCAGAGTTGAGGTCCAGTGAAGTGAAAATCTTGGCTCGACCCAGAGATTCCAGGATTTCCGGTATTGTTGGGCGGGGATTTGCTTCATTTATTGTCACATAGTTTAACAGGTGCGGCCCAGGTAGCTGTATGTATGCCCTCCATGTCAAGATTAGTCCGTATTATGGATGGTAGTTGATGACGGAGCAGCTGATCAGATGCTTCGTGGGTGATGACAGGAGAATTGGTACTCGGGGTGGTTTGAGCAGCCGTGTTTAGATTAGATTTTACTTTATTCATCCCCAGGGGGAAATATCTTGAGGCAGCAGCAAAACATTTTTTTACAAATATACAATACAATACAATACAATAAAATAGCAGGGCATATTACATTTAAGAATATAAATAATAAAGGAAATGAAAATGTAAAAAATAAGGAGGATTTGGCCAGAGGTGATTTAATATAAAGTCTAATAGCACTGGGCAGGAATGTTCTCCTGTATCTTTCCCTGTGAAGTGGAGCTGAAGCAGTCTGTTGGAGAACGTGCTCCGCTGTCCCTGCAGTAGGTGGTGGAGAGGGTGGTCCGGGTTATCCAATATGGACATTACTTTCTTCAGTATCCTCCTCTCCACCACCTGTTCCTTATAGTCCTGTTTGCAGCCAATGATGGAGCGGGCCTTCCTCACCAGTGTAGTGAGTCTGTTGGTGTCTCCGGCTCCAATGCTGCTCCCCCAGCAGACTACGGAGAAGTACAGAGCACTGGTCCAACAGACTGGTAGAACATCTCCAACATCTCAAACATCTCAGAACACTGGTCCAACAGAGTGGTAGAACATCTCCAACATCTCCAACATCTCAGAGCACTGGTCCAACAGAGTGGTAGAACATCTCCAACATCTCAGAGCACTGGTCCAACAGACTGGTAGAACATCTCCAACATCTCAGAGCACTGGTCCAACAGAGTGGTAGAACATCTCCAACATCTCAGAGCACTGGTCCAACAGACTGGTAGAACATCTCCAACATCTCAGAGCACTGGTCCAACAGACTGGTAGAACATCGCCAACATCTCAGAGCACTGGTCCAACAGACTGGTAGAACATCTCCAACATCTCAGAGCACTGGTCCAACAGACTGGTAGAACATCTCCAACATCTTGCTGCACACATCGAAGGATCGAAGTTTCCTCAAGAAAAAGAGTCTACTCATCTCCTTCTTGTAGACAGCGTTGCAGTTGGCCTTCCAGTTCAGTTTGTTGTCGATGGAGACACCCAGGAACTTGTACTCCTCCACCATATCCTCCTCCACCATGTCCACATACTCCTCCACCATGTCCACATCCTCTCCCAGAACTCTCAGCGGTTGTGGAGCCGTCGTCTTCCTCCTGAAGTCCACCACCATCTCTCTGGTCTTGGCCACGTTCAGAAGCAGGAGATTTCTGCCTGCCTGCTCCACAAAGTCATCGACTACTGCCCTGTACTCCACTTCCCGTCCATCCTATATACACACAACCACGTAGCTAAGCTTATCCTCAGTGTGGCGGCCATTCTAGGACTAAAAACTAGCTTAGTTCTAAGTTATGGAGAGCAGGTATTCATAAAAAAAAATAATTATGCAGCAAGAATGAAAATGCAAACTGACATGTTTTGGAATCATACAGGATTGTTGAACATGCTATAACTGTTGACAAATATACAGAGCAGGACTCGGCTGCCTTGAGCTTAATGCTTATATGAATATGCTAATGAGCTTTAGGGGGCACACTGGAAACATTCAGCTCAGTTCACTCCAGTGCAGCACAGACATATTTATATATTTGAAAAAATGACTAAACTCTTTTTGTTGTTGTTTGTGTGCGTCCCTTTGTAGTCAGTACACATCTCTGTGTAGTCATTTTGTGTCTCTGTTGTCATTCATTTTCATAGCTGGTGTGAGTTTGGGTTTGTTTGGCTCTTTGCAGCTGTTATGCATCTGTTTGCAAGGAGAGGGGGAGGCAGAGCTTTACCTGTCATCATGAAGTAAATGATTAAATGAAATACATATTGATATCGCTCTACCGATCTGTGCTATAAATGCAATTCCTGTATCATTCCAATCATTGTTATAATCAAAATCACTGAATTTGCGCATGTCCTGTTCAAACAGAGAGGAGACACGCTATTGAGACGAGCTGTGCCTCACCTCAGATTGCGCAATCCCTCTCAAACTGGGTTGAGCGAATACCTTTTGCTTTCTAATTGTTTGTCACCATTGTAATATTTGTAGACACTTTATTACACGTCCTTTCTTTCCATAGAATAGAGTGTATTTCACTTATGTATTTCACCTATTTAGTCTTGCTGATTGACATAAAAGAGGCAGACAGTACCTCTGCCTCCACGAAGGGGGCGTGCAAGAGCCCGCGGGTTTATGCTTGTTCTACCGTTGCTCTTCTTCTACACATTAAAAACTAGAAGAAGTTAAGGAGGACTTTACAACAAAGAGATTTTTGTCCAGAAGGAGAGACGAATGGACTTGATTTACAAGTGAAGATAAGACCATGCAGGAGGCTGTATGGCCTATTTTTATTTGCATTGAATGAGTATCAATTGTGGAATTGGGATGGCAAATTAAAAGCACACAGAGGCTGCAGATGAAATGCACTCTCTCTCTGAGCCGCTATCCATTGGTGGAATCAAATATGTATCTTACCTATGTGTGTGTAAATAAAGCTGATGTGAAATATGAAAAACAACCAGTAGTCAATGTGCAAGCTGCCAATTGAATGGTGAGTTAAGCTCCTCTATTGGGTTCATATATTTTTTTATGTGACTCTGAAAGAGTCAGTGCCTCACCAGCCGCAAATCCCACCACACATCACTGGTTTATGGTAGTTTTTTGTCTCTTTGTGTTTTTTTGATTGTCTTTGTGGTAGTTTGCCTCTTTTCATAGTCGTTGTGAGTCTGTTTGTCTCTTTGCAGCTGTTTTGAATCTCTTTGATGTTATTTCTCTCTCTTTGTAGTTATTTCTTTCTCTTTGTGCTCTTTGTCTGTCTCTTTTTAATCATGTAGTTTTCACGTGGTTATTTTTGAGTGTCTTGCTGGTAAGTACGTGTCTCTTTGAGTGACATATGTAAAGTCCAAAGACCAAAGACCATTCAGTAATCCATTCGTGGCCATCAGTTCCATTGGTTAGGAAAACATTGTTTACATTATTGTAAGATTTCAGAAAATGGCAACATCCCTGAAATTAGTTCCAGGTCAGACAATCATAGAGTTTGTTAACACAGATTAATCACAATCAATTGGGAATGAACATTTCCTGGATCACTTTTATTTTGTGTGAGGGATGACTCGCAGCACTATGGTTAAATACATCACTATTTCCATTTGTATATGATCACAAAGTGCTTCATTCCCCTATGGTGTTGAAGAGTCCAACCTAAAACCTGATTTAAGAAATGTAGTCTTGGCTTTGTCAACATTATCACAAATTGAGCAAATTTAAAAAGCAGTACAATTATTAAACATGTAATCATTTTTTAAGTAACTTGTGTTTTGTTTACTGGAGATATACCTAAAAAAATGATGACATGGGAAAAAGAAAATGTATACTATGAAAATGCAATGTATATAATACATTCAAATATATCTAAAGACAAAAGCATTACCCCATGACAAAAGCTTTGCAAGTTTAAAGACATTGGATATATACTCAAGTTATGCATTGACACATATGTTAACATGATGAAGGCAGGAGTATTGTCACACCGTCTTCCTCTCTTTTCCATACAAGACAGCGTCCTTCCCTTTCTGGCATCAGCTTCCTCCTTCCTAGACTCCTACACCGATCCTTCCATGGAACCAGATATCTCTATCAGTCACTCCAGAAGGAAATGGAAAAGAAGATGGGGGGGGAAGATGGTGACGATGAATGGGATGCAAGCGGCCAGACGGAGGGAAGGTCCCAGGAGAAGAAGGTAAAGAAAGCATGAGCGGTGAGAGAGGAGGCATGATGAGGAAATAGGAGACAGGAGATGATGTTGTCGCGGTTTAAAGAAGACAGCTGTCTTCACTGAGGCTGATAAATGGGCCCAATCAGTGCCGTCATGTTGGTTTGACTGATTTTACATTCAATGTACAATCGGTCAACGTTATGGGCTTTTTTCATGGGCTCAGTTGAAAATAAACAAGCCCTCTTCCAGCTGACTTATGTCATCACTGTTAGACAGCGTTGGCCATGAAATGAGTGCGGCAGATCCTGTGATTTTGCTACATGTTGGAACAAAGTGTGTGACAACAATGACAACAATGTTCCCGTTGGATGTTGGCAAACACTTAGTGATTTAACCCTTTCACACATCATTGCATCTCCAGTGGAAAACTATGACAGCATCCTCACCACATGTAATTTACAATGAATCATCTGTCCACTAAATGGGACATCATGCATCACTGGCTGTATTTCAACTGTAATTAATACTAGGAGTCAAAAGCAAGGAGCTGAATGAGGGAGACGGAAAGGGATGGGGGGGGGGGGGAGAAGAATTAGAAGCAAGGTTCTACATTTTTTTAATCCAATAAACAGTATTAGAATATGTTGAAAACTAACTAACACACATTCAAACTACACATTTGTCCACATGATATATGTCATCATCTTGTTAATTTCATATTTGTTTCATTGAAAACTAAAACACATGCTTTCCACCAGGACTCCTTGAATAATATATATTTTTTGTCATACCTAAAGTAACATTAAAAGACTTCTTAAAAAATCCTAAAGGTGGTTGTCAAAAATCATGCATCCAGAATGCATCTCACAACAAAATTGCAGTTACAATAGAGAGTTGTAACGAATAACAATAAAGTGCATCGTTGAGATGCTCCGCCCGTCATCACTGACGTCCTGCTGCTGTAATCAAACTGGACCACAAATAGTCCAGCGAGTAAACTCACGTGAAAATTTGCAACGTTTTTGATGTGAACGCACCTTAAGTTTTATGTCCGTGTACTTTGTACTTATATAATATGTGAAGTTCTCAATAAAGTTCTTGAAATAAAACAAATCAGCATTTTCCCCTACGCCTGTTATACCACTGTGCCCCATTAGAGGGCAGTTTGAGAAATACTGGTGTAGGGCATTTTCCCACTCGAGACATGGCTGTTCAAGTAAACTGAAAAAATGAAACAGACAAATACATTACATCACCGTAACAGCAGGGGTACAGACAATGAAGAGACATCTATTTAAAGTGACCACTACTAACAGAAACATGTTGCTCGTGTTGATAATCCTGATACATCGTGCTTTGGTGGGGATAAGCAAACAGAACAGTGCTGTGCCATCTTGACAAAGCCCTCTGGAGTGTTTGTGCATACCAGTTGTACTGCAATGATAAACCATTTCCAATTGGCAGATTTACAGAGCACGACGTTGTTGGGTCTCGGTCTTAAATACTTCCACATTTAAAGAGGATTGTGTGTGAGCTGTTCTCCGGGGGGGATACATCCTGCATGCGTTGACCAGGCCCCGGCATTCTTTCAACGTGTTGGTGCAGTTATGCACATCAGTCTATTTTTGTTATTGATGTAGAATTTTCCCAGCCCTCCATTTGAAAAAAAAAAGAAGACTTATTACATATTTATTATAATCAAACGTCAGCACTTGATTCAGCTGTTCTGTGCAACACTGCAGTGAAAAGACACAGCAACATCAGGAAACAATGTATAAACTTGTATTTAATTTACCAATAGACATATCAAACTGAGTGTGAACACCACAAGGAATACGACTGATAATTAAGAATCACATCAACAGTATCATCATCAAAAGGAAAGACATTTGCTGCCAGTGAACCCATAAAAAACAACAACATTTCTCTGGTTTTAATGCCCCCAAGATCCAAGCAAAACTTCAAGGCACTCAAAACATTTTGGTGTTTGAAAATGTGCACATCTGATGCTTCCAGTGGATTTCTGTCTCAAGACGGAGGGTCACAAGGTGCGATGGCTTATGAAAAGTTGCTATAATAGGTTCTGGAGCTGTCAGTCAGCAGGGGGCTTCAGCTGTGTGTCTCTGGTGCATTTGCAGCAACACCTTGAGGAGGCCGAAGAATAAAGAGAAAACACATTATATATATATATATATTTTTTTTTTTCTCATTCAGCCAGCTTTTTATTGCATGCACTCTTTTTTCCAAGGGCTAGGGGATAGAGAGGTCCCTGGGGAGGTTAAGGAAAGGCATACATGTACGCTAAAAAGACAAAGAGCATCAAAGGGAAAAGGGGAGCAGACAGAGAAAGAGAGGAAACATGACAGAGGCAGAGGAGTCATTGTGAGGTGTCTCAGAGCTGTCAATCATGGCAGACAACCGGATGGCTGGCTCTGAAGCGACCCGCAGAGTGAGAAGTGGAATGGAAATGCTCTTTTAAACTTTCAAATGAAGTTGCTGGATTAAAACAGATTTATGACAGACACAAGCTCAGTGCAGGTCAGATGAACGATTGATAATTATATGAGAGAAGAGAATTAAGCACCAGAGTCTCTGGAGAGTGCAGGAGACAATACAGAGATGATGTAGAGAATGCTGTACTTTAGTTTGGGTGTAGTGAGTTACACAATTTCAAACAGCATGTTGTCATTTTGCTTGTTTGTCTATACTTAATTGTAGTAAAGACAAACAGTTGTCTTAACATCGAGGATTTGCACATGCGTCAGCGTTGTGTGACGTCGTGTCTGCTTCTCTGCTCCCCTTTATCACAAATTAAAATGTCTTCATCAAGTTTGAGACACAACACTAAACTTTTTAAATCGTGTCTGTTTTAATCCATATGTCTTAAACTAGGTGTAAGATGTCAGCCAACACGTACAAGACCCTTTAAGTTTAACGTTCCCTGGCTTGTTTTTAGCTTTGTAGCTAGCTAACGCTACGGGCATCAATCGGTGCAAGCTGTAGTAATAAGCATTAAGGGGGTTGGCGTAGCGCCCTGTTTCTTCATGCATGTGGCCGATGTAAATGCTGGTTAACAGGTGGCTAATGTAACTTGGATGTCTAGCTAACGTTAGCTCAGTAATGTCGAGGAAATGTTCGCAAACGTTCTTCAGAAGGTTGACGTCACAAAAACACTCATTCTTCAGACCACCGCAACTCTGCAGCTTCATTTGTTGCCAAAATGTACTTTTGTGCTTCCACCCTTATGCTGCGTTCACACCAAACGTGTTGTGAATATTCGCAACGCTTTACTCGCGTCAGTTTACTCGCCCGACAAGTTGTGTTCATTCGCGTCATTCGCGAAAAGGGGGCGTGGCTCCGTAAAAACTGTTATAATTTCTGCCATCCACCCGGAAGAAATAACCACTAGTTCTGCTTTATACTTGTTGTGGACATCCCATAAACGTCGGAACATCTAACGCCCTCATGTTTGGGTTCATAACGTCATCCCTAAGCTCACACAGCTCGGTGAATTTCACCGACTACGTCTCGATAATTTCCGCTTCCAGCGCTACTAGAGCAGCAGCAGCCAGGGGGCGGAGCATCTCAACACTGATTGACATCGTCAAGCTTATTTTTCGCCAAAGTTGAAATATTTCATTACTTTATATTAAATGATCACACTGTCCAATCTTTGATGCAGGATTTTTAAAATCCAAACATGTTTCACAGGTAGACACCCTCTCCAAAATGTGCAAATATCTTTCTAAAAAGCACTCTCTTGACAAGCCTACTGAAATGTTCTTATGGTACAGAGGTGAAATTGCAGTAAAGCAGGGGAAATTGACTCAAGTACTGGCAGCAGACACTTATTTCCATTATTGATGTCATAAAGGTTCCCTTTGAAAGTGAAAAGATGCAGAGGTCGTAATACATGTTGATGGTAAAATGCATGATTTTTGTGATCATGTATTATACATCAGGTATCCCAATGCTCTACAAATCAAACTTTATTTTGCCGACATGAAAACAACTAATCCTTTGGGTTCAAAAACTAAACTTCACAAAATGGGACCTGTTTACTTTTGCTTGAGAAACTTGCCTCTGAAATTCAACTCATCCCTTGCACACATCCCTTTGTTTTCTCTTCAATGGCTTTAACAAAATATTAGAGATTTTGTTGGATGATATTCAACCTCTTGAAAAGGAAGTTAGAGGTTGAAATTGAAGGTCAGAGTACAAGACTTGGTCGCGAATTAACCACAAATAGTCGGGTTGAGTAAATTCGCGAATTCTCTCAACACTTTTGGTGTGAACGCAGCATTACACCTCAGATTGAAGTGAGTGCTGCTTCATTTTCTTCAAAGCACAATGTTTTTCACTATTTACCGACTGATAAGGTTTGTGGATAAAAGCTGCTCCTCAAGACACTGACTTGTTTCCAGCAATATGGTTACAACCATGTTACTGCCTTGTATTAAACTGGATGAAGATAAGCTGAAGTTATCTAGACTACTTAGCTTAGCTAGTAATATCATGTAGTGAAGGTGAGGCACAAGTTATTCATAATTTGCTTGGTGTTTTTGATTAAATAATTAAACTCAAACATTAGATTGATACTGTCATGGTAATACTTACTTTTTTTCTTTTAATGTCAGAATGGAAACCAAGAACAAACACCTCAGGTAATTGCTTAATTAGTGTTTCGATACAGCCTGCGTGATAGTAATGCATTACACTGTAACGTCCCTTTACCGTGCTCATACATCTAAAAGCCCTTTCCAGTATGATGCACGTGGAGCCATGGAGGCTGCACGACATCTCCTGTCCCTGGTTTCAAGGGTCATACCTAAAGAACCTCAGCTTCAATATCTGCTCCATCAATCTAGAGAATCATTTTATACTACAGCTATTCATGCCACCTTCTCATAATGTGAGAACCAAATAAACACACAAATGTTTATTTACCGTGCTTTATTTGTGATTAATTAAAAGTGCATACTTGTTTTAGAATCAGCACATGAGATGTGCATCAAGTATATCAATGAGAAACTTCATCCAATAAATGAGGCCAGTTGAAGGACATAGATGTCCCGTCCAAAAGAAGAGGAATCGACGGTGGGGTTTACTTGCTGCACTGCAGCTGGACCTTCAGCTGACAAGGGGCCCCTCTGCTCCAATGACCCCATGCTCTGGATCACCACCACCAGTGTTCTGCTTGCAGGATCTGAGATGGACCAAACACATACATTAATTAAAATTATAGCCATTGCCTCAGTTTTTCACATACTGTAGGCAATCTAATGGTAATATTTATTAATTTACGTTAGAGTGATAGAGCAAATTATTGAATACCATACTTTAAATTGCATTTCTTTTTTTCGCAGGCAGAAAGTGGAGCTGCCCGTCAACACAGCAGCCCTCCATGTCGTTCTTTAAAAAAAGAGACTCCACGACACTAACAAGATGAAAACAAGTGAAGTGCTGCTACATTTAAAATACTTGTGACAAAACAGCAATATGATGTCAACTTACCTCCATGTCCTCCTCACCGTAACCTCCCGTTAGCGTAGCGTGCCAAGAGTTGAATCCACCAATAGAATCTCCTCGATCATTCAGCAGCGTATGCCCCGCCCACTACGTCCAAACTCAATTCGTAGATTTGCATTTTGAGAGCAAAGGTTTATTTTTTTAGTGTTTTTTTTTTTTTTTGAGAGCAAAGGTTATTTTTTTGAGAGCAAATATTTTTGATTTGCAGCCACAAATTATAGTTTCATAAGCAAAACAACAATGTGAACAATGAATTCACTTACAAACAAGAAATGTCCTCTCAAAACCTATTGTTTTTGTTTGCATAATAAAGACACAAATCTACTTTCATTCTTGTCGTTGTGTGTTTTTAATATTGTAAAGGCCAGCATTTTTGTGTGTTTTTGATAATGTGCGAGGTGCATTTTACATTACAAAGAAATGGCAGTACACACATACTCCTTCTGGCTAGCTGAGTAACTGGTAAACCAAACAAATAAGATATGAATAATATAATAATCACTTTAAAAAACTGAATGTATGATCAACATTTTTAGTTGGTAGACGGAATTCCAAAGTGTTAATTTGTGTGGCAGCTGTATAATGGTTTTAATCTTGGACTTTTCATTCTGCTAATAATAGCCTTTAGACACAATTGACTAACTCCATCCAATTTTCTGTGATTTACTTCAATTCTACCTCAAGTAAAGTTCAAATATTGGTCTGAGTGTGCTGCATGCCCCTTCGCTCATTATTTGTTCTGCTGGAGAAAGCATACATAATATGGATGCAATAAATGCCGGACTATGGATCAAATCAATACACAATTATGGCAATTTTTATTGGATACCTGATAATAATAATAATAATGTACCCTTTATTGATCCTTTTATTGAGGAAATTCTTGTCTGCATTTGACCCATCCTTATTTATTAAGGAGCAGTGGGCAGTGAACCGCCCCGGGAGCAACTTCTTCCAGTGTCTTGCTCAAGGACACTTCAACATGCAAACTACAAAATACAACAAACATAAACTAACTTCCTGCTGTGTCGACATGATTTCATTTCAGTTACAATTGAATTTAATACCATACCACAGAAACACCTCAAACCAGTTAAACTACTCCTCCACTGTCCATGTCCACTACATCTACACTCAGCGTGAACCTCAGTCATATCCTCACAAAATATGTCCAAATGTACAAAGTCTGTCCCTGTTGTACAGCCGTCATGTTCATTAGAGCGTACATGAGGAGTACACTTGATAATAACCATTGATAATTAATGTATGGTTAATTGATGAACTAATAATCAATAATGTTTGT
This sequence comes from Cyclopterus lumpus, assembly GCF_009769545.1. NCBI lineage: Eukaryota > Metazoa > Chordata > Actinopteri > Perciformes > Cyclopteridae > Cyclopterus > Cyclopterus lumpus. The sequence continues at coordinate 2,495,902 of NC_046969.1, read as the reverse complement.
TCTTTTAACAGTTTATTGTTGCATACATTGTTACGTTTCATATCATGTACTACAAAATTATTAGCACCAAAAAGAAAAGCAACTGAGACTTATGATTCTACTACTTTGTTAGGGTTAATAAATACTTTGTAAAGCATCTTTATACATTAAGATGGAAAGTTACACTTTGTCAGTAGTTAATAATTGGTGTCTAGTTCATTGTTGATACTATATATGTTTTATAAAGTCATTGTTCTTCACAAACTAATGATAAAATAACATTATAGCATTACTAATATTTTGGATAATAAGCCAAAATAAAGATTAAGTAGAGGCACACAATTGTAACAAAATTGTATGACTCTTATACTTTACAGAAAATGTTTATAGATGCATGGGAAGTTAATTGAGAACCAATTCCGAATTGAATCATTAGAATCCCAAAGTTTCCTAACCCTAATACAACATAAATTATCTTATTACAATCATATTAGCTTTCATGGCACAGAAGCTAAATTAACTGTGACAGTTTGCATCAGAGCATGGACAAAATCTTTCACATCATGAAATTATTGTAAAATCAACCATCCACAATACTTCATACTGCATCTCGAGACAAAAGAGTTGCTTTTAATAATTCCACTTATTTATGGGTATAAACACTGACAGTAAACCCTGGACACTGGTATTTACGAATAATACATTTCTTTATATTGGTTAACACTAATAGAGTCAGGATTCGAGCACCCCACTAAGACAGTCAGGATTCGAGCACCCCACTAAGACAGTCAGGATTCTAGAACCCCACTAAGACAGTCAGGATTCTAGAACCCCACTAAGACAGTCAGGATTCTAGAACCCCACTAAGACTGTCAGGATTCTAGAACCCCACTAAGACAGTCAGGATTCTAGAACCCCACTAAGACTGTCAGGATTCTAGAACCCCACTAAGACAGTCAGGATTCTAGAACCCCACTAAGACAGTCAGGATTCGAGCACCCCACTAAGACAGTCAGGATTCTAGAACCCCACTAAGACAGTCAGGATTCTAGAACCCCACTAAGACAGTCAGGATTCTAGAACCCCACTAAGACAGTCAGGATTCTAGAACCCCACTAAAACAGTCAGGATTCGAGCACCCCACTAAGACAGTCAGGATTCTAGAACCCCACTAAGACAGTCAGGATTCTAGAACCCCACTAAGACAGTCAGGATTCTAGCACCCCACTAAGACATTCAGGATTCTAGAACCCCACTAAGACATTCAGGATTCTAGCACTAAGACAGTCAGGATTCTAGCACCCCACTAAGACAGTCAGGATTCTAGCACCCCACTAAGACAGTCAGGATTCTAGAACCCCACTAAGACAGTCAGGATTCTAGCACCCCACTAAGACAGTCAGAATTCTAGCACCCCACTAAGACAGTCAGGATTCTAGAACCCCACTAAGACAGTCAGGATTCGAGCACCCCACTAAGACAGTCAGGATAGTAGCACCCCACTAAGACAGTCAGGATTCGAGCACCCCACTAAGACAGTCAGGAAACAGGCACAGCTCCCTCTAAGAGGTCATGCAGAAAGTTGGGTGGAAACCCCGTAACTCTGTGAAAATAAGTCAACCTGTTCAAAACAGAATCTCCATTTAGGTTCTGTAAATGTTGATTTTGTTTAACCTCTAAACCATTTGCCTCATGAGTCACTTTTGTCTTGGGGAAAATAACCCACCGCTTACTTTAGTTGTCTGCATGTTGCTTCAACTGGCTAAATAAAATCTCCAACATCTATTAACAGTGAATGATTCCTGAAAGCCTGGAAGTGATTGAGCTGCTAAGTTATCAGCAGAGACAAACAGCATTGTTCCTCTGATGCTTGCTCCTGACCTCTAGATAAACTGACTTTGATTCTCAAGTAAGTGTCTGTTAAAAGTCTGTTAAAAGTGGCTCAATAATTTTCCCATAGCCAAATGTTATTTTTACATCAACACTGGAAGTTACATATATAGATAGATAGATAGATCGGGCTGCTGTAATAAGTCTCTTAAATCCCTCCAGTTGATCCAGAATGCTGCAGCTCGTGTACTCACAAAAACTAAGAAAAGAGATCACATGACTGCTGTATTAGCTGCTCTGCGCTGGCTCCCTGTAAAATCAAGAATCACATTTAAAATTATTTTCCTCACCTACAAAGCCTTGATTGGTGATGCACCATCAGGGCCGTCGTTAGGCCTATGCCCACCCCAAAATCGTCACTCTGCCAAGTAACGTCTCTCGTCAACGACAGCCAGGAGTTTAGCTTAAAGTAAATGATGCATGGAGTGAACCTGTAAGTCTAGGTAGTTACAGAATGTGTCTGTCTGTAGTTGTTAACTAGTGTTACCTGCTTACATTCAGGTTTACCTGTAAGTCCAGGTAGTTACAGAATGTGTCTGTCTGTAGTTGTTAACTAGTGTTACCTGTTTACATTCAGGTTTACCTGTAAGTCCAGGTAGTTACAGAATGTCGGTTTCATTGCTTACATTCAGGTTTACTTGAGGCAAATGAAAGGTAAGTTAGAAACTGTCTCCATTGAGCGAGAGTGTGAAGGAGCAAATTAGAAATAAAATAAATAACTATAGACATATCTCTATTCTTTGCATTAATATATATTATTACAATATTTTTTTCCATTGAATGGTATATTTGACACTGAACTAGTTCATCTTTATATCAGTGATAGGGTCCAAATGAGCATACAATATCACTATGACCCTGCAATTCTGTCTCTTGTGTTAATATATACTGAATGCAAGCAAAACTACAGAGCAAAATCACACTCTTTCTGATTAAACCAATCTATGAACTGTAGGAAGCAATGGATATCTGGGGCCCCAAGAAAAATGTGCTCATTCAAGAAAGTGACGCTCCCCTTGCGGATAACCCTCCCTTTCTTTGAATCCTACAAACGCCCCTGTGCACCATATTGCCCCACTAGAGAGCTGCTCTCGCTAAATGTGGGGCTACTCACAGTCCTAAAAAGTAGGAACCATCTTCCACTTTCAGTCCTGGAGGCAGACACAGTCACCTCATTTAAGAGTAGACTTAAGACTTTCCTCTTTAATAGCGCTTATAGTTAGGGCTGAATCAGGTTTGCCCTGGTCCAGCCCTTATATATGCTGCTATTGTCAGGATCTGTAGTTTGTTTTGTGTTTCCTGTTTTATTTTGTAGTCCTTGTCTCTCGTGTCCTCTGTTTCCCTGCACTTCCTGTACCTGTGATTGTCTGCCATGTCCCTGATTGTTTCCTCCTGTGTCCAATCACCTGCACCAGCCCTGTGTATTTAATCCCTGTTTGTGTCTTTCCCCTTTGTCAATTCGTCCTGTTATGATCACCATAGATCACGGGGGTGAGGTAGTCCATTGGATTTTTGCTGCAAGCAATAAAGTTGCCTTTTGTTCCCTATTTGTCGGTGTTTTGGTCCTATTCTTGCCGCTACTCCCATGACAGAACGAACTGACCAAAAATGGACCGAGCCTTCAACCCGTCTTGTCCTTCTCGTGGTGGAACCCGCCGTTGTTCGGGTGGACCTCGAGGCCGTGGAGGGAGATCTTCCAGGTACGAGGTGGACCCAGCTCCTGACCCCTTTGCAGGCACCCGCTTGGCTTATGGGGGCCCTCGTAGCCTCCAGAAGGGGAACTGCAACTCCCATAGGGTCTCGGTTCCGGAGTCATTTGCAGGGACCCGCCTGGCTTATGGGGGCCCTCGTAACGTCCAGAAGGGGAACTCCAACCCCCATAGGGTCTCGGCTCCGGAGTCTTTTGCGGGGACCGGCTTGGCTATTTGGGGGCCTCGTAGCCTCCAGAAGTGAAACTGCAACCCTCATAGGGTCTCGGCACCAGAGTCATGGGTGGGGACCTACTTGGCTTATGAGGGGCCTCGTCGGTGGAAGGTCCCGGCTGCCTCCAAATGGCCCTGCCTCATTCTTTGTGCCTCCTGCCTCAAAGGCTGACCTCATTGGTCCGGCCTCTTTCGCGATGCCTCCTGCCTGGTGGGCCGGCCTCCTGCCTCTGTGGCCCTGCTGATGCCCCCTCTCTTCCTCCTTCTGTTTCATAGACTGTGGAGGTCTGGATCGTGGTCCATGCTTACACATTATTCATAATTTACGTCATATTTATTGAATATGTTGTAACTCTGTAACGCTGTTCATTCTGTACACATGACATCTATTGCTTCTGTCCATCCGGGGAGAGGGATCCTCCTCTGTTGCTCTCCTGAAGGTTTTTCCCTGTGAAATAGGTTTTTTGGGGAGTTTTTCCTGAACTGATGTGAGGTTCTGGGAAAGGGATGTGGTATGTGTACAGATTGTAAAGCCCTCTGAGGCAAATTTGTAATGTTGGGCTATACAAATTAAACAGAATTGAATAGATAGGTAGATACTGTATTTATCCCCAGAGGGAAATGTGGTTGTAGGGGCAGCAAACAATATATTATATTGTAGAGATTACTCATATTTCATAGGCAAATGCACAGCACACACCTTTGTTTTTTTTCTCTAGATGTACCTAAAGGATTGCATATTTCAAAGACATCCAAGTGCATTTCAACAGCTCCTCTCTAGAGAGCTGCGGATTTGCTTTATAGAATATCTGTCACGAAAATTAAAAGGAATGACCAAGTTACATCTTAATTGATTATTCAATTCTCAGTTACTGTTAAACTTCAAATGGGGACATATACAAGTCTCTTTTTAGTAGCATTGTCTAAAATATATTCCACCGGCTCCTGTTAAAACACCTATATTATACAATTCAATTCTCTATTTCCTGCTTAGCTGACTTTGACACGTGCAAAATTGTTTGCATATGTAGGAATAAAGATGCCAGTCCATGTCTAAGTGATTCGCCACTATCTTCTTAAAAAATAATACTGGAGGAAGTAGAGTACATAAATGTTTTTCTCATTTCAAGTAAAGTTAAGGATGCATTTAAGATTAAATAATACATAACTTTTTAAAAGTATTAAACTGCAGCGGTAAGTAAATTAATTGGAAGGATTTCAACAAAAAAACATATATATATATATATATATATATATATAATAATAAAGAAGTACAAAAGTCATTGAGCCTGTAAAGGCAAGCAGGAGCAAGCATTGAGCCTGTAAAGGTTGTCTGGTTTTTGAGCATAGCTGACCGAAATGTCAAATTTGTATTGGTACATGCTTCTTGTTTGAATATAAACATCCTTAGGAGAAATGTTGTTGGACTTGTTGAACTAATGCTCGTTAATCAGAATATCGTAATTATAATGTCAATCTATACATTTGAGTGTGGCGATTCATATTAACCTCCAGCTGTGCGCATTCACACTCAAGACCATATTTAGTGGTAATTCAGCATGAAATCTGATTGACAGATCAGCCGCGTTGCATATGAAATGACTTCAGAGCTGACGAGAGCGGTTAAATAAATATTGTTCTTGTAGAGTTTAGTCTATAGGTTGCCGATGGAGCTTTAACAGTAGACGCAGAGAATATACTGCCGGGTATTAAGGATTGTATTTATAAATTGTTATTCTTAAGAGGTACAACTAGAGATATTTAGTTACAAGTACTTGTAGAGTGTCCAAATGAAGTTGCAATGCTCATTAGATACGCATTATTTCTACGATGTAGGTGTAGAATGGGTGTATTTCCTGCACCGTGTATTTCCTGCACCGCTGTAAGAGTGCCAAAGGTTAGAAGGTGCAATAGGAAAAATGGAAGCGACTGTAAAATGGTATAATGGTAGGTCCAGGGTCCGGACAATAGCACCTGGGTCCGGACCGGGGTCTCCCTGGAAGTGACCCGTGCATTAAGTTTAAATGGCTGCGTTGAAGGCTTAGAATCGGGCACGTCTGCGGAGGCTTGTGCTATGGCGCAAGAACAAATTAAAATGAACTCCTGGCCAGTCTAACGTTCGCCAGGTGCATCATTCGTTAGGAACGCTCTTTTATCGCCTGCTCTCTGGACATGCCATCTTCCTAGTCCAAATATGCCCGATATTAGCTATCTGGTTGACGGGGCAGTTCTTGGGGCAGTTCTTTGTACGATTACCGTAATAGTGTATTTTTTCTTCAAAAGACTGGTGCACTGATTCAGTAAACAGCTACACAGATGCAGGCCACCCATGGGTTTTGGGGGGGTTACTGGCTTCCCTCTTTTTCACAGTTGCAGTCCATCAGTTGCGAGCATTAAGCGTCATTAGCTCAGGACGCTCCTCTTCTAAAGCTGTCAGGCCCATTTGCTGATCTGGCCTGTCTTCATAGTCAATACTCCAAGAACCTATGCTGTGCTCTGTACTTGGGGGCCTCTTTTCTACAATCAACGTAACATAATTCAGGGCAAAGGAGTAGAACAGGGGCTGCTACTTCGGCTACCATCTAGGCAGCGTAGTTACACTGCCGAAAAATGGGACAGTGGTCAACCTCTAACTTCCTTCCTACCTGTACCCTAACCTCAACATCATACTGGTAAATCAAAGATCCTTGAAGTCACTATATGGTAAGTCATGCATATGGTGGTGGTGCCCATTTCACTATCAATTCCAGGATATTAAAATCTCCCTATACTTTACAGTGGTAGTTCTGATCCACACTATCCTTTTCTGCGGTCCACACAGGACTCCAATCTATCCTTGTTTGTGGTCCATCCTGACCACAAGCCTATCTTTCTGCGGTCTGTCCAGGACCCTGCTATCATTTTCAGGATCCGTCCGGATCCTGCTATTGTAGAGTTTTAGTGGATTTTATATATACTTGCACATGTAAATAAGAAAGTCTGTGTTTTAAATTAATACATAAAGAAATATATGGTCATTAATAAGGGATATTATGAAGAATATTCTGGAGGAATGTATTGTAAAGCATAAGAGGATGTCACTGTTTTATTATTGTAACTGTTTGTTGATGATAAATGTAAAATGATTAAGTGTAAAATGCATGAGAATTAATGATATTTTATTGTTTAGAGATGATAGTGAAAACGGATGCTGGTGGAAAACCCGAGATGTTACTTTTATTCTGAACAATTTCTCTCATGATATATGTTTCTATGGGTGCCTAGGAAACCTCTGTGGTTGTAGGTAAGGTATGAATGTATTTGATCCATACAAAATAAATCCTTTTAGGGGATTCTGCCTTCGCAGATATCAGCATCACTACCCCTTGCTTATCCTAATTCAGGATGGAGTCCAATCGCCAAAGACTTTGCTCTATTCAAATTTATGCAATTATAATAAATCATTGTTAAACTCAAAAAACAAGTCTCTCCTGATTGAAATATATTGAAACAACATCTCCTACTTGCTTCCTCCTGGTTTCTGTTGGATTGTGATCACAAATAAATGCAGGTCTTATTTTTGAACAGTGATATCTACTTTTGTTCCCAGTAAAGGTGTAATACACACCAGGCGTAATTGTTCACTGCTCATAAGGACAGCTGACAGTTATTCTTACTTTTCAAAGTAGCTTAATTGAGCAAAGTATTGCTCAAGAGTACATGGCTCGGAATAAATCGCATGACTTACCACATTGGACTGCGATTCATGAGCAGCTGGCTGAGATTGATTACCTACTGATTTATGTTTCAACTAATTATTAAGAGAGCTTGAAAGAGCACGCACAGTTATTCTAGATGCAAGGTAAGAGGCAAAACCTGTTATACTGTCCGTGTTTGAGCTTGTAATGCCTTATTATGCTGCTTTTCGTTAGGTGAAAAAAATGTACAGATCTTGCAGATCCAATGCATGCGAATCACAGGACAGGCTGTTCCAAAGAAATCTGTCATATCTCCATATTTAAGAGTTCATTCAAGTACCAAAATTATTAACAGTCAGAGCAATAAATGTACCTACAAAGCTGCGTTTTGATTTGAACGATTCTTTAAGTATTTGGAAACAGTAATGCTTTTCACAGTCAACAGTCATATGAAAAGATCATGTCATAGTTTTACATTTTGAGCTAGTAATATTCATTGCAGTAAATAATCTCAGCAAACTAAGCATCGCAGTACAAAGTATTCATCCAATCAAAAAGCATACAAATCAGGTTTGGCAAAAATACCTCCTGACACTGTTTGTCTTTGGGATTGGAACTAGACAAGATGTTTTCCACATATAACCCCTCGCCACCCATGATTTATTATTAGGGACAGTTTGTATTTGTTTAAATGGAATTATTGACAAAGTCGCCAGTTATATTAATTACTGTGTTGAGTCAGAAATACTGTCCAGATCATTGTCATCCTCTAGAAGCACAGTCCAGACAGTCTCTACAAATATTAGAGTGGTGGCAAACAATGAGAATGCAAAAGGCATTCGCTCAACCCAGTTTGTGAAGAATTGAGCGATCTGAGGTGAGGCACAGCTCGTCGCTGCCTCACCTCGCGTGTGTCCTCTCGGTTTGAACAGCACATGCACAAAGTCAGTGATTTTGATTATAAAAATGCTTGAAACGATTGGAATCATACAGAAATAAAGATCAGTAGAGAAATATGAATATTTATTTGAGCATTATTTGTTTTCTACACCTCCACCTTGTTTTTTCCAGTCTTCGCTGGGTCTCTGCCCATCTGTTTAGTTAAAATCCCTCCATTTTCACATTGGACTTTGGTATCCTGTCAGACAGCTAGGTCTCCGTAAAACACAGTAGGCTGCTCTGTCAGAATTGGTGATTGTACCACAAGTAGGCTCAGCCACCTTATTAACCAAGGAGCGGACATTCCCAATAATAGCGGAGGGTAGCACAGGTTTGTACCACCGCCGATGGTTCCTGACCCGGACAACCAACTCTGCAGCCTCTTTCTGGACTTGGTATCCGACAAATTGAAGTCACGATTCTGTCCACTTGATGCAGGCCGCAGCTAAAGAAGGAAAAGTTTGCCTGTTTTCACTCTTAACTTGAAGTGTTCGAGCAACTCTCCAAAAAAGGATAAAACAAAGCCAGAGAAGGCAAACTAAAGTGTGATTAAGTGCAGCCATGGTCCCGTCGTCAAAGTTTGATCACAATGATGAACATGAAACAAAAAAACAACAACATTAAGGCCACATTTACACATAGCCGGGTATTTACAGAAACGAATATTTCTGCCCCTCCGTTTTCAAAAATAACGTTGTACACACAAGGTCGTTTTCAAAAAAGTTTCTGTTTATATGAACCCGCATAAATACGCCCCCGGGCGCCATCATAACTATGCCAAACCTGTAGTCGGCAGGATAAAGACATGCAAACCAATCAGAATTCTCAAAACCAACAACAACTACGAAAAACACGATCAACTTTCTTTTCGTTGGCAGGCAATGTACCTACGTCTTGGGAGTATAGAAAGCTGAAGAAGGACTGCTGACCTCCGTGCAGTTCTTCGCCTCTGCTCCTCGATGTAAAAAATCAGTTGTGTTTGTAAATACAAACAGGCCAAAAGGGTTTGCATTAACGCACAAATGAGCACTACCTTGACACCATCCATGATCAGTAGCCTAAGTAAACTAACTGTAAACAGGACGCTCACATTACGTGAAGCATTTTTAGTCGCATACTGTGACGTTTGACAACCTAAAACTCTGTTTGACCGAGTTCACACGCAAACACAAAAACAGAGTTTTCAGAAATCTCCACTTTGGACGGAGTTTTTAGAAATGATCGTTTTCCGTGATAAAACCTCAGTTTTTGTGTAAATGAAGGCCAAAACGCATGAAAATATAGGCGTTTTTCCATCATGTAAACAGGGTCTAAAAACACATGAGTACTAAAAACACAGTCACCGGCAAAGGGGGTGGCGCCTCCCTGGCCCGCTAGTCCATGTCGATGTGTCCTTGGGCAAGACCCTTAAACCCAAATTGCTCCTGAAGTGCAGTGCTGTGCCTACAGTGTATGAATGTGTGTGTGTGTGAATGGGTGAATGATGACAAGTAGTGTTAAAGTGCCTCGAGCGGTCGGAAGACTAGAAATGGCCTATAAGTACATTTACCATATCAAATCCTCGAACCACTCAAACATAGACCCATACAAGACCCCCTGGTTCCACCACCAATTATGTCATATCTTAGCCACATCCGGAATATCCTCAGAGTCTTACTCGGGCCATTCATTCCGCATCGGCATGAGTCACCACTTCCCCCGTTCCCACCAGCCACCGGTGCCTCCAACCTTCTTTCCACGACCCCCATCCCTACATCCCTTCACCCCACAACCCCTATCCCATCCTTCCTCAACCCCTTTCTGCTTCCTAAATCTAACCCGGGTGTTCCATCTCGCAATAAACCATTTGAAACCCATATCGCTATTAATATAGCGTGGTCTTTGTTAGTGAATGCTCTTTTTCCTATAGGGCAGTGGATCATTGCTTTCTGTTTTCTCTCATGGAAACATGATAACAAGGCTTCCATATGTGCATGTCTCTCATTAAAGTAGATTGTCCCTCAGTTATGATCATTAATGTTTTACTGTAGATCATTAAATTGTTTTGCCATTTAAAGCACTACAGTCCCTATTGAGCTCCAATAGTGTAAAAAAAGAAAATAAATGTCAATTGTTTCATTGTGACCTTTATCCTATTAATGAGCCAATGTACTCTATCAACATCACAAAGAGAACAGTGGGCAGTAATTATTGTCTAATCGGCTGTTGTATACACAACTCAGACAGCTTCTCCATTTTGCTGCTTGAGAATGATGAAAGTTTGCGGGGGCATAACACATGGTCTCATCAACATGATTGCTGTCTTTAATTAGTCAATTTAAGAGCATTGTTGAAATGATGCTCTTCTGTGTCTAATCAGTAGTTACATTAGAAGACCAATAAATTAGAAATGTTGAGGTATCATTGATTTCAAACAATGACCCAAAAATTACATTGTTCTTTATAAATTGTCAAAAATAATTCCAGGTACTCATCATCTGTTGCATTTAAAGTCATGACCTCATTAGATCACTTTAAGTGTTATACAGTGCATCCGGAAAGTATTCACAGCGCTTCACTTTTTCCACATTTTGTTATGTTACAGCCTTATTCCAAAATGGATTCAATTCATTATTTCCCTCAACATTCTACACACAACAACCCATAATGACAAAGTGAAAACTGTTTTTTGCAAATTTTTGCAAATTTATTAAAAATAAAGAACGAAAACATAACATGTACATAAGTATTCACAGCCGTTGTCCCAGACGGGCAGCAGAATTATGGGTGCAGATGCAGTCACAGGAGCTTTAGCAAGGAGGGAGTAGCAGTAGTTCAGGCGGAAGATGACGAACACCTGGACCACCCCCCTGGTGGGGGAGAGGCGAATCCTCCTAATGTCGGAAGGAGGGTATCCTTAGCGGGCTTCTGCTGCATTGTCTGCCGTGAATGTCCGTTTGTCATCCAAGGTCACTCCCAGATTCCTCTGTGAAAGGTGGCACCATCGTGAGCAATGGTAAATGAACTTGAAGTTGCATAGTGCTTTTCTATTCTTCCCAACCACTCGAAGCGGTTTAACACAAAATGGCATTCAGACCCATTCCTACACTTATTGTAGAGGCTACCATGCAAGGTGCCACCTTCACCCATCAGAACTATCTACACATTTACACACCGCAGGCACAGCCGACATGGACTTGCAGAGCCAGGGATCAAACTGCCAATCCTCTGATTGAAGGACAACCTGCTCTACCTCTGATGGAATTGTCAATGGCAATGGACCTTTTGCCCAGGAAGAACACAAGCAAAGTCTTGTCCAGGTTAACCAAGTATCATCATTATATGTTAACTCTCCTAAAGCATCCTGGAGTGTAATGGTGGTGATGGGGAGGTGGTGTGTTGTGCATTAGCAGCTGAAGACAAAGACGGACTGGCAATGAGGGAAACAAATTGGAAGACATAGCAGAGACGTTCTCATCGAGGAATAAATGGAAACTCTTTACACTCGGGTTCATTCACAATCTCAGGCTCTAATTCTCCCAGCGATGACTCCCATCAGCTGATTGGTGCACATTAAATTAATCAATCAGATTCTGCTGTTGTTATCAAACTTTTAAATAGGTTCTCCTCTGCTGCTGTCAGTTGTCATTTCAGCTCAAACCACTGTTTACCCTCCTCACCCCTTTCACCTCAAATCAGCATCAGTCCTGCTCCTCATCGGGTTACAGCAACTCCCTTCTTCACCAAGTGTCTGGACAGATATCAGCATCACTACCTCTTGCTTCTCCTAATTCAGGATGGAGTCCAATCGCCAAAGACGTTGCACTATTCAAATATATGTAATTGTAATAAATTATTGTTGAACTAAAAAAACAAGTCTTCAAATTCTTCTGATTGAACTTGTGATAATAGTGACCTTAAGCAAAGCTTCATTCAACAATTCCTACCAGATTATCACCCCAAACCTGCCTCCACTAAGTCAACACACCACATATTTTACTGACTGAGCATTAACAAATTTAGAAAATCTTGTGACATGAGCTGCTGCTCTGTTGTAGGACATCCCCTAACATTTGAGACAGAGAAAGTCCTTGGCAATGTAACATGACATGATTTTCACACATTTTGGGCATACAGTATGTGGCCAGACATTCCCTGCCAATCGGAGCACGGTGAACCTGAACACATTCACACAAGGTTGACTGTGTTGTTTAACCCACGGCATGTTAAACATCATTTAATGGAGTGCAATGGGGCTATTTCTGACAGCTGGTGGAACTTAAACGTTAAGGTTACACAAAACAGGAATAGATATGTGTTTTTACAGTACAGTCTACAGATCCACTTTCTCTGGTTGAAGTAATGGCCATCACTGCTTGTTTCCACAAATGTGCTGCCCCACTCCTACACCCTTTCTTTCATTTTGAAAATCCATCCATCCTATCCTGTTGGAAAATACAGACCCAGGTAGTCTTTATTACTAATCTAGTTACTTTATACATTAAAGGAATGTAAGACTTAAATAACCTTTTTAAAGAGTCAATGGAAATAAACAGCCAGACAATGTGAAAGTAAAAGTTGGATGAACTTAAATGAGCATTATTTAAGTGAATTCATTAATTAGTATTAGTCTTATACTAATACAGAGTGGACAAATGAGACACACTAAACTATCACTTGAGATACCTTGTATCTAATTAGCTATAGAATTAGTATCTTTCCAATGATTCTATTAACCCTCACTTCACAGCAAACATTTAATCTGGTCATAACAGTAAAAGCCTAGGTGGACGTAATGATGGTAGTGGGCGAGAAGTCAGAAACCAACGCTTGTCAGCTGCTTCAGAGGGGGGACGTCATAAAGCAGCTGTGAAGAAGTTGCTAGCAATCAGCCTGACACGGTCCAGGCTTTGACATCCCATCCTCAACTCCTTCATATCACCAGGAGCATAATCCTGCTCTCTCAAATGAGCACAGCACACTCCTGTCTCACCTGCACAGAGCGCACCTGAAGGACCTGAGATTAAAAAGGTTGAGAAGCAAGCAAAGAACTACAGAAAAAAAGACATACTTGTTATATCTGTTAATTTCATCTGTATAACAATGTCAGGTCAGACTGAATGAAGGCTGACTATTATTTTTGCAACTGTTATTACAGCAGCATGTAGGTTACCCATGATCCCCTTTGTGTCCCCCCTAGGAAATCATGTTAGCCACCAACGCACTAGACTCACTAAATTACAACCACTTAGACTCACTACCACTAACTATTGTACGTTAAGCTGAGTCAGGGTCAGGCACACTCACACCCTCGTTTTTTTCCTTTGAATTCCTTCATTAACTGTCAAATAATCATCCCTAGGAAGCTTTAAGTATAAATGTAGTAAAACCAAATCCACCTGTAAGTGTCTTTCAGTCCAGGGCCCGAGAGTCCATAACAGACCGTAACAGTAAAGCAGTGACGGTGGGGCCCTGCCCTGAGGAGGCGAGTGAAAGCCCAGACATCAGTTGCTGCTGTTGGAGAGATGCTCATCCAAAGAGACAAGGAGATGATTCAAACCCTCTGCTTGATTTAATGCAGCGGTGACCACTGACATCCCTTAGTTTGCCTCTTCAGAGGAGCAGGTCACTGTCAATAACACCCCCAATCTCCAACAAATTAAAGTAATTTGAGCTATTACTACCGATTGACTGATTTTAGAGCTTTAAATAATGCTCTGTGCCCCATTGACAGCAGCTGTGCATGCCAATACTTAGTTAACTTAGGCCTTTGCACATGAACAATGTGGTAGTATTGACAGAATGAATGACGAAATGGACACTGACAGGGAAATTAGAAAATTAATGTCCTAGTCTAGATTTTCAACCCAGGCTCTCCGAGAGCTATTAGTCAGAGAGGGTTTCCATTGACGTGGAGTTTGACATTGACTAGAGGAAGTGTTCACTCAACGGCGACAGTAATAAATGTAAGCTCACTGAAGCACAATGTTATTAAGATCCACTGCCCGGTTGTTTTATAAAAGGCATCTGTTTTTATTTATGCTCCGACATTATAGAGATTTAAAAGTGGATGAAGGGGGGTACTTAAAAATCCAAACCGTCATCTCCATAATCTCCAGCTCAGTAGGCTCCGCTGGAGTGAGAGAATGAAAATTACAGCCTGTCAGGCATCAATGACATAGAGAAATAGGAAAATGGTTAACTTTTAACAGGCAGCCTTTCCTCTTAGATGCCCACCAAAAACATTCTTGCTGCTCCATTTAACACTAAGTCAGGCAAGGTCACTCCCCCTTGCTCTGGTCTGCTGGGGAATTGAACCTGCCTTTTCTCAACTGAGGATGAAATGGAGAGATTTGCGCAGTGCAAGTTTAATTGAGCTAATGTTCTATAATTAAAACAAAGCAAAGGCAGGTGTGAATGCTTCGAAGATATATAGTGACCAACATTCTTTGTAATTCAGGCAGCTTCTGAGAAAGTTGCTTGGCGTTGCTATGTTATTTTACCAGAGAAGTGAGGAGAAGCTTGCACACTGTATTATCATGCTGATTAGAGCTTCTCCTCACTTCTCTGGTGACGAGGTGTTAGCGAACTGCCCACGCCATTTTAAAGCCCCCACATGGTCTAGCTAGGTAGCAGTCGACAGCTAAAGCTAGCCGATAGTAAACAAATATCCTCTCAAGCACATCACATTGATATTTCAAGCTCAAGATGCTGTGAAAAGGTATCAATAGAACATGCAAAATACAGGCACTACAGTGTTTTGCAACAGTATGTTTTGCCTGATTTAATTATTTCATTTGCCAATAACAGTTTATTATTAGTTCAGTACTACAAAAGAGGACGCTGTGAGCATGCAGATTCGACAGATAATCATTATAACCTGCAATACGGGCATTTATATGATTAACAAAACAAACAATAAATAATAGGATTATTCCCTCTACCTGTCTTGGACTCAGCCATGGGAATATATTATAAGCATATGACCAAATTGTAGCATCTACAGCTCCATATGAGGTTATTTCAGCAAAACAATTATTAATTAGAATTTGTATTATTCTGGGTGAAAACAGGGGCATAGCACACAACAGGGGCATAGTGTGCCACACTTCTCACAGCTTTGCTGTTGTTTTAAGATTCAAGGTTGTCTAAATCCTGTCCAAACCTGTCAGAGCTGTACATGAGCTATATCTCAACACTGTTCCAGATCCAGTGGCTCTATTTCTTCATTATTCCATATGTGCATGTGTCACTGTAAAATAAGATAATCGTCTCAAGGTCAAGATAGGTCAAACCTCCCTATAAGTCAAACATGAGTTCAAGTGAAATGGACATCAGGTGACACGCTACCCTTTTCCACTCTTTTGACATGTTTGAGGAAATGAAAATGACAGAAAGACAAACAGGTCAAGAAAGACTAGCCTAAGTTAAATAAGTGAATTCAATTGTTAATTGTTTGGGAGGAGTTCACATATGAACCTTGGTGCTTTTCTAGGGGGGCACAGCTCGTCGGGGAGACAAAATACAACAATTTGAAAACTATTCACATATTGAGTGATAAAAAGTATTATTAAAAATGATTTGAGGATCCAAAGTAGATATATTCCACTTACACCTAAAGACGTTGGAATTTTTTACAAAAGTGACATTATATCCATCGTTGTATTAACAGATTGCTGCTTTGTGGTAATAACGCCTGCAGTGACTGCTGTTAGGTCGTACGGCGATGAGAAGCTCAACACATCAGATGCAATGGAAACTGCTCACACTGCTTGAAGCTTGGCTGCTGTGCTAATGCTATACGCCAGTTTCACACACAGACAGGACAAGCTGCTGCTCAGCTCTAAGAGCTCCGGAGATCCCGATTCAGGTGATGAGCTTGAAATATCAATGTGATGTGCTTGAGAGGATATTTGTTCACTATCGGCTAGCTTTGGCTGTCGACTGCTACCTAGCTAGACCATGTGGGGGCTGTAAAATGGTGTGTGCAGTTCGCTAACACTAGGTCATTCATTGACCGACTGGAAAACTACACTCGCTGCCAATACCCTCTAACATCCTTTGCTTTTATGAATATACAAATTGATGTGTGCAGTTTTCGCAGAAAATTAACGAGAGCTAACGTAAAGCTATTTCTTGGTTTGTTTTATGGGGACAAATGGATGTCAAAGGATAACAGCAAACATTTTGGGGGTGATCACAGCAGCCCCCACTGGATCACACCTTACAATATATTGTCACATATCCACAAATATTACAGTACAGGAATATATTCTCAATCAGGGTGTCTGCAGTATTGAGATGTCCTTGGTTTTAAATATTCAAGTATGGACCGAAGCAAATTCCAATAAACTCGGCTGCCCAATGTGTCCAAGCCCCAGGCAGTATTTGGAGAGCACCATTTCTTTATGTCGTTGTTCAGTACTACATTATGTCAAGCTCCCCTGATGTCCAAGTTGCATATATATATATAACACAGGTGTCAAATACAAGGCCCGCGGGCAGCATCCAGCCCGCCACGTTATTTGATGTGGCCCGCGACAGCTTGAAAGACATATGATGGCCTTTTCTTCAAAATATTTCAGGAAAAAAATCCTGTGCTTTTATTTTGAAGGTAATCTTTTCTGCTGCACAGTGCCATCTGTTCACTCTCCTTCATGCTGGGTTCACGCCAAAAGAGAAGTGAACTCTCGCGATGCTTTACTCGCGTGAGTTTACTTGCCGGACTGTTTGTGATAGTTCGCGCTAGAAGCACCGGAGAGGGGGCGTGGCTTATCGTCATGAAAACAGTTCATTACCGCCGTCCATCTCAACGCTGATTGGCTGTAATGACACAGCCTCACACACTTTTCACACAAGTTAAAAACTTGAGGCGCATTTTTCATGTTTTCATGTTTCATGCACCCGTCGGCAATGACGTGTTAATCACATGCGCGTCTGTGTTTTGACTTTGCATTAAAAAACATCCCCATTTCTCCCGTTGTTAATTCCCCCATCAGCTCTATGTCAGTGTTACACTAAGGTTGAAGTGTTTCATGTTTTTTTTGTATTTACCTACTAATAATAAGAAAAGTTAATGTTGTATACTTGAATGTTTTGTAATTACACTTGCTGTTTAATTAATTTAGAGTTTGTGGATAAAAGCTGCTCCTCAAGACACTGACTTGTTTCCATAGTGCAGCGTTGGTTGTCAAATATTCAGTGAGTGAGCCATAAGTTACATCTTTTAAGGCTTTAACTACTTCTCACAAGACTTTTTTATTTCATGTTTGTGCATGAAAGCATTGTTGAGTATTTTTAAAGTCTGAAGTTACTGAATAGTTATGTATGTTGTATTACCTTGTGTCCTTAAGATGCACTTTGGGGTTTATAATTGACTGTAAAGGGAATATTCCTAACTAGTTTTTTTGTGCACACTGTGATATTCTTTAATATCTCAGGTTCAAACTGCACCATCTTGTCATTAAATCAATTTGAGAAATTGAAAATGTTCCTCTATTTGGGTCTCAGTTTGTCATTCAGGGGTGATGGTGGGTCCCAACCAGACCAGTTGAGAACCACTGCCTCAGACAAGTTGAGAACCATTGCCCCAGACCAGTTGAGAACCACTCTCCCAGACCAGTGGAGAACCACTGTCCCAGACCAGTGGAGAACCAGTCTCCCAGACCAGTGGAGAACCACTGTCCCAGACCAGTTGAAAACCATTGCCCCAGACCAGTGGAGAACCACTGGTCCAGTCCACATCTGTCACACATGTTCTTAGCAGCTCACAATTATTTGTTGAGTTATGTCCTTCTCAACTGTGACAAAAAAGCTTTGAACAAAGTTAATGTAATAACGATGTGTTTGATCTTTGATACAGTAATGTGGGTTATAATACAAATAATTTAATTAAAAGGATTTATGTTATAATATTAGAGACATTTGCCTATCTTTTTTTAACATTTATATAAATGCATGTACAATATTTTTACACTCGAATAAACAATAATCAAATGCAAAGACAGTTATTTAACAATATGTTCGGGAGTAGTTAATAATAATAATACAGTGTTACAGGTACAACCTTTGAGGGCAGCATGATGCTGATGTGGCCCACGGTGAACACGATATATAACTTCAAAATACATAGTCCAGTTGATAAAAGCATGAAACATGGCATGCATGTTGTGTAGAGTTTGAAAAATGTTCTGCTTTTGATTAGTCGTAAGTGATTGGAGACCATTTCAGTCAACTAGTCTTCCTTGAACTCTAAAGTTGTGGCTGTAAGGCAGGCTGCCGGGGACATCGAGAGCAGCAAGGAAAAAAAAGCTTCAACGTGGAGGAGACTTTGAAGGAGACAACAACATTCATTTTTGATGTCAATCTTTGAGTTTGATGCATTCTTTTTTAAGTTGTACTGATCATATTATTTATTTTTTTCAGCCATTGTATTGTACGCTTTTAAAACTCTACACAGCAAAATGTTCAGGCTCTCAAACTGTAGAAGTCTTCCACATGCTTTTATGGAAAAGTGAACATATCACTTAAAATTCACCTGGACTATTTCATGTGTATGTACTTTGCAGTAGCAAAAGAAGTATTACACTCTACATGTCAGGATTTCAAAATGCTCATGAAGACGACCACTTAGTATCCCATTTGGGAACTTAATGCATGGTTACAGGGATCTGTGAGTGTCTCGAGCATTTCTCACATCTATGAAGGCTTCCAATGGATCTTGACATAGGTAAGATTTCAGGCGCAGACATGATGTTAATGTCGTAATAGGCATGTTGCCTAGAAGTGCCAGGATCCTGATGGACAGCCACTTAACGGGGTAGTAATGTACATTTTACAGTCATCTGACACGTTCACCATTCACAGGCCATTTGGTTGAGTTACCTTACAGCTGAGCAAACAATTTATGCCTTCAGGTTGAGCAGTTCATATATTATCCATTTTAAAGTTATGACAAGGACTTATTGATAGATTTACAGCACATACATAGCATCTCTACCAACTTCTGAAGAACATTGAAAATCTGTGTGTTCCTCATGCTAGATGCTATAAAGTGTAATTGTGTACAGTTGATGGACAGGTATTGCACGGCGAATTCATCAGAGGCTTTTCAATTCATACAAATCCGTAGAGTTGAGCAAAACTGCAGAGTTGCGTAGTATGTTGTGATTTCATTCTAGTGCACAGTTGATTCATCAAACCTTTCTATTTGCCAGCAGCCAGTTGAAAGATGTTATCAGGCTCTGTAGAGCTGAGGGGAACTGTAGGGTGGCATGATAATTACCTCAATCTGGGAGGTTATGTTTTAGGCTTGCTCGTCTGTAGAATTAGGGGATAACTACTGGCCTTAAACTTAGTGGAAGGGTGCAGAATGGGCCAAGGAATAACCCGTGACATTTGGAGGGCATCTGAATCACAGGGCGGATACAGACCTGTTTTTTTTTTTTTCATAGAAACAACCTTAGTGAAGGTCTGCGCTTTCCAAGTGTCCTAGTTAGCTCTGGCTCTGTCGGTATGGTATAAAAATGATTAGAGGCTTGGAGATTGTGGTTCTGGTTGATTTCTCTAAACATATGTGCATTTGATCACAGTTCCCAGAGAACTCACATCTGTTGACCGTGAAGTCAAACTGTGGGCAAATTGTCCATTGAAGATAAAAACCTAATACAGTTGACGAGGCACACAAGTTACAAACTGTTATGGAAATGCAGCTGAAGTCCATGTCCAAGTCTCCAGTGTCCACCAATTCCTGAAGGAAACATCTGTTTTTAGATGCTACATGCCACGCTGTGTTTCACTAGCTTACTAAGAAGTGTTGTTATTCTGTGTTGGGCAGTTACGTGTACAGTGGGTTATTAGACATGGACACAGTGAGACTGAACTAATCCTGAGCTGGAACATGCTACCATGCTTAAAACTATAGACCTGAGGGGACTTGCATAGTCCAGTGATTATTGTCTGCAATGTAATATGCAATGTCGATGTGATTACCATCAACATTACACATTGTAGTTGTATCCAATGTTGATATATTAATTAGTAAATGGACTGCACTTTCTCGTCTTCTGACTACTCAAAGTTCTTTAACACTACTTGTCATCATTCACCCATTCACATGCATTCATACACTGATGGGAAGAGCTACGATGTAAGGTACCACCTCCCCATCAGGACTAACTAACATTCATACACTGATGGGAGGAGCTACCGGGCAAGGTACCACCTCCCCATCAGGACTAACTAACATTCATACACTGATGGGAGGAGCTACCAGGCAAGGTACCACCTCTCCATCAGGACTAACTAACATTCATACACATTCATAACTAACATTCATACACATTCATACAGCGATGGAACGGCCTACGTGATCAATTTGGGGTTAAGTGTCTTGTTAAAGGACACGGCGACATGGACTAGCGGAGCCGGGGATCGAACCACAGGTCATCTGATTGAAGGACGACCCTGCTCTACCACTGAGTCACAGTCACACCATGTGTGCAACTTTACGAACTTACTGTGCAAAATATCCATGTTTTAACATAACTTTTACTACTACAGTTTTTTTTACTTGTCCTTCTAAAATAAATGGTTAAAAAGGTTATTTTGCAAAAGTATTTCAGGAAGCACCACTATTGCAATCAGGACAATGTATAATTCATTGTGTGGCTGCATTATTCCAATCTGTTGGGTTTACAAGACCAACACTGGTGCATTATAACTCCACTTGCAGTAGCTTTACGGAATGATCATTTAAATACAATATAAGACTTGGAAACATGCTAATGATGGATCTAATTACAGCAGTATAATTGTTTAGGATGATGAATTAGTTTCCATGTAAAACCATGTTTTCTTTATAACCTCCTCAGTTCCTTCAGGAGATCAAGAACCCTTCTTTATATTCAAATGTCCGCTTGTATAACTTGGCCTCAGCCAACAGACTTTACCGACATTGTTATGTTGAACTGAGGCATTGTGGTCCACAGAGCTAAATATAGCTGACGGTTGCTAGGATGGATTGAAGGTGACGTTATATCTTGGAGGGAAATTACTTGAGCTTAATGAAGTACATAACTCAACGCTCACCTGCTGCCCACACTGTGTAGCACACTTAATCTACAGGACAATTTGGAGGGCATTACACTTGTAGAGGGTAATAGTTCAGTTTCTCTGAAAGCTCCTCCACTGAGACCTCTTTTCAGCCTGACCCAGTTTGTGAGGGAAAATTATGACTCAATAATTACTTTTAATCATCAATCATTTTAAAAGATAATGTTTTTTGTAATTCCCGTCTGTGAAATGTTAAGGGCCTCTAGGTCCAGCTAAAGTATTTGAAGTTAACACATCCATATATCTTATAACACCATCCATTCTCACTGCCAACACGCCAATTACCTCAGCTTGGTCAGTGGTCCTCATGGTGGTCCACCCCCATTAACTCCAATGTTACCCTCCCACATGGGGAGGGGTGCAACACAGGACTTTCATCCAGGACTAAACATTAATGTTGACATATTGTCATAAGTCATTTGTCATGTGAGTCACGTGACTCGTTAGTGAAGTTAAAGTCAACCATGCTCTTGTTGCCTAGCCTAGCTGTGGTATAATTACGACTTGGGAGTGAGAATTAATTGTATTATTAAACATGTGTTATGATGCCGTATATTATACATTATATATGATTCAGCAGTGGTGGAAGAAGTACAGAGATCCTTTACTCTAGTACAGCAATGTAAAAAGTACTAATTTACAAGTAAAAAGTAAAAGCTTAGTATTATTGACTACATTTGATATATATATATAGAGAGAGAGAGAGAGATTTTGTCAGATGTTACCCCTATAGTTGCTTGTTATTTATTACAACAAGAGGGGTAAAAAGTCTCAAATCTGAAAAAAGCATAAAATGGAAATACTATTCAATACATTGCTTGAGTAAATGTATTTAGTCACTTTCCATCCCTGCATTCTAGTGCTTTACGGCCACAGATAATGCTGCTATTTATATTTTTTTGTCCAGGTATTGTGAATCATTTCCCAACCTTCCCAATGCTCCAAAATCCTTTTGACAAAGGCATTCGTAGCATCAAAGGCATCTCTGACAATATAAACCCCAAAGAATGTTTTATCAGAGCACCAAAGAGGGTTAGTGTAGATTTTCACCGGGTTTTAACCGTTTCCAAATTGTTGGGGTAGTAGATTGGAAGTGAAGGGCGTGCTCCTGGGCGAGAGAGGGAAGAGTGGATGAGAGAGCGGCCCTAATGCGGCATCTCATTACAACCTCTGTCAGGATTCCTCTATTCTACCATCAGCTCCCCTTAACTTGTTAAGAGCCCAACTGTCGTTTCGAGTGAGTGTGCTGCCAAGGAGGCATTTACAAATAAATGAAAAATGTCACATTTGATTTCACTCCTCTCGGACTGCGGCGCCTCAGCTTTGTCACAAACTGTCTTTGTTGTTCCGGTCTCTCGCAGGTCCCGCTCCCGGTCGCCGTGGATAGGTTCTGGCAGGTTCAGGCCCTCTGCGTCTCTCCCAGGGTAAGCCCACAGACAATGACCTTCCCTTAATGTTGTTCAAACTGATTCCGCCTTTTTTTGCCCCCCGTTCTGCTTGTCCTTGAATGGCAGCGAGCAGGAAGTTGGAGCTGGTTTGCGATGACAGGGAAATAAAGAGCTGGTAAAATGGCGTGGCGTGTTGTTCAGGGAGAGTCAGCATGGTGTCGTCTTTAACCCTTGGCTTTGTGGTTCGCCTGGGATGCCCTCGCTACTGCTGCCGCCGCCACAAAGGCATTAAAGAAACACTGCACCTTTTTGATCGTGTATGTTTGCTGAGATTATCTCGTTCTGGATAAATGTCGCTTGGCTTTTTAGCGTTTCAGGACTGAAATCTTTGGATATTTATGCATTTTCTTTGCAGCGCTGTATGATCGCTTTTGAGACAATATTTGCTGCACAGCAGAATTTCTAATTATTTGCCCATACTGGCAATAACACGATTTACATTGTTATATCGTTGATAGCATCAATCAAATTACAGCTTTAAGGTTCATTTTTGATCCATAAAAAGCTAAATGCTTCGCCGAATGTTGCGAAACATTTTAAAATATCCCGTTAAAATAAAAGCAATAGCCTTTCAACTGATTCATTGGACAAATGTTAAAGGATTTTTGATCTGTACACATTGCACAATGTTTACATTCGGTTGTCAATGTCATTTTTTTAATCACAATCATTCATTTTGCTGGGAATTGTGAAGCCATTTTAGATTCCTCCTCTGCCTCATTTATCGGGTTTTACCTACCAAACCCATTTCTAATTACTTTTAAGGCATGTTTGTGTGGGTTTGACACTCACACTAATATTGTTTATGAAATGTGTCGATGAGTGTGCTTCACTAGAGACACAAAGCTATGTATCCCATAATAACTACGACATCCTTTACCATAATTCACACATCCTCATCACGCTGCTGCTAAATGCACCCACACCATCGCACAACATTAAACGCTGCCGCCGCTTTGAAGCTCTATTGTCAGATATAAGGCACTCTTTATGTTAATTCAATTCAATTCAATTTATTTTGTACAGCCCAATATCACAAATTACAAATTTGCCTCAGAGGGCTTTACAATCTGTACACATACGACATCCCTGTCCCAGGACCTCACAACGGATCAGAAAAAACTCCCCAAAAATAACCTTTCATAGGGAAAAAAAGGGAAGAAACCTTCATGTTAGTGTGCATGTTTTAGAATGTTGAAAGGATCCATTATTCTGCAGCACTTCAACCCTTCTGAAGCAACCAAATGCTGGTTTAGATGTTGAAAATCACCCTGAGTCCCATCAGCCTGCTAATGCAGTCGCTTCAAAGTAAAGACACGAGCAAACTACAACCACTTCAGACTTCACATCACATTCTTGACATGTATCCTCAACACTTGTCGGAACGCTTTCACAGTGCACGTGTGCCCTTTCAGAAGTTGTTTCAAGACTTCACTTCTAACAATTCTTACGCCTCTTTAGACAATTATTGGAAAACAAGTATGTTGGAGAGAAAATGCTTGTACTCACCTGCTGCTGCCCTTAACCATCTCATCACATCAACTGGTGTACGCTCCATAAGGGCACTGAGTACCATTTGGAGCTTGGAGCATTTTTTTTTTTACAGAGTACAAATGCCCCATGCAGGCTTTTTGGAATAGGCTGTTAAGCCTCTTTAGTAACACTTTTAAAGAGAGAGTGTGTGTGTGTGTGTGTGTGTGTGTGTGTGTGTGTGTGTGTGTGTGTGTGTGTAGTGGGTGGGATGTAAAGGGGGGGAGACGGCCGGCCAGTAAGAAGACCCTGAAGGCAGGACGCCCCTGCAGTTTAAAAGCTGTTAATGATGCATGTCGCTCACCGAGGAATCGGTGGACCGAAGCCAGCAGGTTTCTTAGGCTAAGCCCGTGTGCCTGTGTGTGAGTCTGGAGTGGGACACCTGTTGTGCTCTCTCCAGCCAACCTTACTGAAGATGAATTACGAGAAGTAACGCAGAAAAGTTTTCACAAAAGCTTGCCCGTCCAGGAGATACATACTAGGCGGAGGACGTAAAAAGCATATTAAAGACGTAAAAACACACTAGATAACGCTCCCTTGAACATTTCACCGTCAATAACAAGAAGTAAAGCCTTGTGTCCAAATAGAAAGCTTCCTCTCACTGCTGCATGTTGAAAGAGCAACGCTGAAGAGATATCGATGCGGAAGGTTGTTCTGGTTTAGAGATTAACAATATTAGTGTCTTGGCAGCTGGGTGTTTGTGGTTTAATGTGGTGGTTATTGTACATTATATTTGCCAACAGCCTAGGAGAGGTGTTTCACTCAATCGTTGATACCCAGGGTATACAGGCTTTTTCAAATGAAGCGCCATTTTGTTCTTGTTCATGTTCTGGTTAATTAGTGATCCTTATCAAAATAAAGGTTAACATTAAGTCAAATTATGACATCCAAATTTCAATTTCAAACTGTTCTGTAATTATATTACATTTACAAAGGCATATTAACATTTTAAAAGAATAGTTATCTCCTATAATCAGGACATTTTAATTATACGAGAGCGCCATACAAGAAAGCTGCCATCCTCATGTCAACATCCACATCTGAGTTTAACTTTGTGTAATGAAATCCACAAAAAAAGCAATATGCCGCTTCAGTGGCTTTTCCAGCATAGCACTTGTTTTTGACTCTTTATATGCACAACTTTTAGTTTAAAGAAGGGAAAATAAGCACATCAACATGCTTATGCTTCAGTTACTCTGTCGGCAATACTAATACATATATTATCTTATATCCAGATACAATAAGTGGCACCTTTCATTGGAGGCCACACATATTTGATATAAACTGAAGTATGGTGTTTACCAAGGGCCCTATTGGAGTCTCCAAATTGCCTGCGAAAAAGCAGAATATCCTGAGAATAACTTGAATAATATTACTTTTCTGAGATGTTGTTGTCAACCTTGAACTTGCACTAGGTAAGGCTTAATGCTATGGTTTCATTATATTGACCAACTAATGAGTCTCAGCTATAGTCATCTTGGATCTTTTTGTTTCAAAAAAAAAAATGTGCATGTGGTCCAATTGATTCCAGAACAGCTCTCAATTTTCTTTGGGCATGCTTTGGATAGCGATTGGACTAATTTTACAGCAACTGGACCGTGTGCCAATGGTGACCTGGTGCTTAAGGTTGCATACCCCGGGTTTGGACTGTTATGATCTGCCCACATAAACTCAGTCTTTTACTGTAACTATCAATGAGGGGTTACATTCCATCCCCAAGGGCACTTCTTCAGTTGGTGATGAGGCTGATAGGCGTGTGGTTCAGATTATCGGTTCACGATGTGCAGGAGCAAGGCACTGAAGGTTTCATTGTCATCAGATACATCCACATCATAATCCTATGTAGCTAATTGTTTTCCAGAGTAAGACAAATATAACCTTGAAATGCATAATTGGGAAAGCATGAGCTTATGATCAGCTCAGTGTGATGACCATGACCTCTAGCAGTACACGCTTCTGTGCTATTAACTCTCAAATCATGAAAAATGTGGTGGGTTAGAAGGGAACAGTAAAGATACTAAAACTATGAGGTCAGATTGCCACAGCATTGGTGCATTATGGGTATGAAACTGTTTCATGTATAGCCCATTTCTCAGGACTGATTCCTGTAATGCCTGCCCTGTTAAACATTCCAATAGTTATGTAGTAGAATACTTCATACTCTAATGCAAAGATGAAGATACATTGGTTTTATGTCTAAAAATGTATGTATACAAAATAGAACATCAAATATTTTACATTCAAAAAGTATACAACTAAGGTAGAAATCCTTACTGAACAGAATTATTTTTTTTACAATACTTCTATATTTTAGAATAAGAATATCACAACTATATGTACCTAGGAATCAACTTCAAACTAAATTTACATTAGGAAAAGAAAAAATCTCAAACACTCTTTCATTCTGACTGCATGCGGACAATATTTACTAATTTCCTTGCGTTTGCAACTTCATTAAAAAGCATTTATCTCTGTGTTTTTTATGACCAAGAGCTTTCCATCGAGATGTTTT
The DNA here is from genome assembly GCF_009769545.1 of Cyclopterus lumpus. Taxonomy (NCBI): domain Eukaryota; kingdom Metazoa; phylum Chordata; class Actinopteri; order Perciformes; family Cyclopteridae; genus Cyclopterus; species Cyclopterus lumpus. The sequence continues at coordinate 2,468,913 of NC_046969.1, read as the reverse complement.
TCAGGCATATGCCCGAGACCAAGTATGAGTCCAAGACGTGATACGAAACATACAAATAATACCTATTTGCAGAAAAAATAGCTTTTGCCACAACTGATTCATTCACTATTATCAAGAACCTAGGTCAGCATTAATAAACCATGTTAGTTCCAAAATGTACTTGCAAATCTATCAGCAACAGCTAACAACTAAGTTGTTAAATGCCAATGGAACATCCTCCTCCACATCTCACATTACGCACTAATCCGGTTGTTACTGCAATAGCTGATGCTAATAAAACTACAGCAACGGTTTCAATTTCTATAAAATAAGAAGAGAATGTTGGCATTGTTCATTGCTGCAAACCACAGATATGTTGAATCTTTATGTTTCTGAATAAAGGAATTGGGTCAAATATGTTTCATATCAATATTTCCGGACACATTTTATTGTTGTAGTATTTTACCTGCTTGTGGGGCTGTAGGCGTTTGAGAACTGTATTCTCAATTACCTTTTGGTTTATGCAACAAAACTCCTTGTTTAGGTTTAATAGCTCCTCAATAGCTCCTATTTTCTAGAAAGCATTGGTAGATTGTGTCTGAGCAAAGAAACCCACCTCTGTGCGTCTTTAAGCACGGAACATTCCATGGTGACCAGCAGGCTTGAGCCCCGGTAAGCCAGTGCATTGAAAGGTGGTGGGAGACGAGGACATTACAAGCTGTCACTCTCTCCTCACACCCATGGACCTTTACTGTGGATTGTGGGCTGCATGGCCAAGCAAGTTAACTTCTAACATATTGAATAGTAAAGCTGACCCAAATGCTTCCAAGCCTCAATGAGTTGTTCTCAAACAGATAGTGATGGTTGTTAGTGTCTGCGTGCTAGTCTTGGTGCTTGGTAGCCTCCAATGAAGCCAGGGCTTTTATTGCATATGGCCACATAAGACACAGTCTATTTCATTCTTTATTCAGTGTTTTTTAGGCCAACATATGTACACACATATTTGTATAGGCTATCGCTGTTCAGTAATTTATGTAATTATTGCACATTTTGCAGACTTTTTTGCAATACAATCTTTGAAGTGGGATATTCCCTCATCTCTTATGGGGACAATAAAAGCAAATAGTGACCAGGAAAGTTTGAAACACTTTGTCAAAACTTTCTCTATCAGCTTGATGTCTGACGAGGATCAGTTTATCTGACTGAGTGAAGGCGGAGAGGAGACTCACGCTCCTAAAGATCAGGTTCTCTTTCCCTCTCTGTTCCTGTGTGTGTGTGTGTGTGTGTGTGTGTGTGTGTGTGTGTGTGTGTGTGTGTGTGTGTGTGTGTGTGTGCGTGTGTGTGTGTGTGAGTGAGAGAGAGAGGGGGAAAACAAACTTATTTTTTAGGCCTCGGTTTGAAAATTGCCTACCCAAACTGAAAAAGGTGGATCGAAGCAACCACAGGGATGTCTAAATATCAGTCTATATGTCACTGGTTATTATTAAATGAAGTTGGCACACAGCACAAATTAAAAGGTTTCAGGTTTGTCTGAAGAAAAAGCACTTAATATATATTTAGGAATGATGCAGCTGCCTGTTTAAACCTTTCCTAAATGATAAGTCTCTCTGCAAAGGTTGACTGTAATAAAGTGAAGCAGAAAAGAAATTAGAGAGTATTTAGTAAAGAAAATTCAGACGAGATCTGCCAAATCTGCCATTTTCTCTCCCTTCCTCCCTGGTCGGAACTGTCCCTCTCAGCCCCTTGCAGCGTCAGGAATGACTTTAGTGTGGGACAAAGGATATCCTGCCAACATATCAGTATTGATCAGCTTTGGCTTTTGAACTTAACCATATTTGGTTGACTGTAATGTGATTTATGTTGCTGGTGCTTATAGGCTCATAGGAAATAATTTGCTGGATATGTTTGTTCTTTATGCTATCTCACTTTGTTTGTTAGCACCGAGCTACGGATCCGCTGGACCGGAAACATGCCACGAGAGGTCATTTATGGTCAATTAATTCATATAATACTTTCGTAATCTTTTATTAATTGTTTGAGTTGTGTTAAGAGCATGTACACGTGGATGATATTATTAGAATCCCCAATTTTTCTGTTTAAACATTTTTGATTTTTTTAATTCCTTTGAATTTGTATTCATTTGTACCACGTGCCTTTTTATCAAACCTGTGGTGTTTTAGGGACCCTCGGCTCAAGACAGTTTTACCTTTTGGTAAACAATGTCTGGTGTAAAGTTAAAAATGAGTTCATGAGCAATAAAAGGAACTGTTGCTCAAATCAGTTCACTCAGGCTTCCTGCTGCTACTGTTTTTTGGGTCTGGTATGACGCATCGTCTCTCTCTTTGGGTTGGGGGTTGATTGAGAGATGGTTCATCCAATCCCCTGCCTAGTACTTTTTGAAAGTGTTTAGCCTTTTCCAAACAGTTTCCAATGACGGTTTCTCAGACAGTTCTTGGTTAACAAACCATCTGGTGCATCAGGTTCTTGCACTTGTTGATACATAATCACGAGAGTGATGTGATGCTTGATAAAAAAAGAATGTGTTAAAGACTTTTCAAATCAATTCACAAATGTGCTAGTGAGTGCTTTACAATCTATACACAGATGACATCCTCTGTCCCGGGACCTCACATGGACACATAACATTTGTTTTGTAATACATCCAGACAGGATACAGGATGTGATTTAATGTGACATACCCCAACATAAGCAGTATGACTCTGCCTCTAATCTCCCTTCTCAACCACTACCATTGAAAAACCCTGACACCTTTATGCTAAACCTTTCATAGATCCCTAATGACGATTTACATCATCATCACCATCTGAACACTCAGGTCCGGCTACTTTTGCACAGCCTCAGATCAAGTAGGTCACATCTTGGTGAGAGGACCACATATACATCACGTGAAACGGCGACCTGGAGCTGCAGCCCAAGGCGGTGGTAGAGCCACGCTGTACGTCACTGTCGTCTTTGTCAACTTTAGCAATGATGGAGGCAGATTTGGTCGAAGACATGGCTGATGAATATCGCCAAGCACAGTACAACATGCTCGGTGTCCTTAACGCTGACAAAGACCTTGGTCGGCTGAGTGATGAGTTCTATTCACTCAAGGTGACTTTTGAGGAGTCATCCATTTCTCCAGTCATTGTCTGCCATTACTTGCTCCAATGCACCACTTAAGCTACACACACAGGCAATGATGGCCTGTCATCTGACTTTAAAGTATACTTTAGAGTGGACAGAATACATTAACATTTTTGTTTTTATCAGCCACAAAATGATGCACCCTATAGAGAAAGGACCACTTGTTTCATGATGTATGCAAAGTTTTTTTCTTATTCACTACTTAATAAAATAAATGTTTAGACTGATTGCTAATTAGCCTGATAGAGCAAAGGAAAAGATTAATTTCAGAAGTGTTAGATGTTTCTCTGACAGCATGCTAACCACTACAAATGAGCCATAAAAGACATTTCTATTTCTATTCAACATCTGGATAGATCTAATTACAGGCTTGTTTTACAGAGTGCTATGAGACCGTATATGTCTGCTCCCAGACGGCATGTTATGACTGACCCTACCCTGCACTGCTCTACTTTATGCTTCCTATCACCACAGCTGCCTGCTCCGACTGCTAATGTGCATCTGTGTGTATACGACTGGTTCCTTGTGAGATTGATGATGGTCTGTGCAGCAGTCAAGAGTATGAATGTGTTTTTCTCTGATATTTACAAAGATATTAGCTTGCTTTGTACTTAAATGAACTTGCAGGTAATCTGTAAACTGTAAATATATATATATATATATATATTGTAATGCGGCGTTCACAAGCGTTGCACATTTGTTTATATTTGTGGTTTATTTACATCATAGACGCATCGGAAATGGGACGTGGCTTAACTCCTTGGCTTATTTCCATGGAAACAGTTATCATTTACGCCACGCACCATGGAAATAACCACTATATCTGCTTTATTCTTGTTGTGGACATCCCACAAACGTCGGAGCATCTAATGCCCCTCGTGTCTGGGTTCATAACACCATCGGTGGATTTCGCCCACTTCCAGCGCTACTTGAGGAGGACCAGCAGCCAGTTTGATTGAACAACGACAGGACGTCGGTCATGACGGGCGGAGCATTTCAACGCTGATTGGCTTTCGCAACATTGCGTCACACCTAAAAAATGTTTAAAGCAATTAGCAACATCTCTGCCCAGAAGAACGTGTAAACCAGATTTAAAAGGTACCACATAGAGTGGAAGATGCCTTTTCTCTGTTCTGAGTTAATGCTTTTGGAGAATTCTAACCCAGTTTGGTTGCAGCCTCAGCAAAAACCCTGTCACCTATCAGACTTAACCTGGACCTGTAAAACCCTCAGAGGCCTCTGATTAATGGACCTTAAGGACCTTATAGTTCTCCACTGAGACAGATTTACTCCAAACCCATACAGTGGGTTTTTTTGCACCTAGAAGTGACATGATATTTCCTTCGCTTGAGGCAACAATTTCACTGTGTTGCACAACATTACTTTGACACAAAAGGCCACATAGATTGTTTTTGGAGTCAGCCTGAAGCAGCAGCTCCCATCTCTAAAATCAGCACTCTCAAATGTATAGTCGCCACAGTGTAGCTGTGAGGTTCTCATCATCTGCTACCGGCCTTAACCGGTCCGTTAATACACGGCACATCTAAGGAATCCAAAGCTTAGGCCACTCAATTATTATCCCTCTTTTATCTATTAGCCTAGATGCAATTATTACTGTAACAATAAGCGTGCACCCATCCGTGTCAAGATTCTCAAAATCCACAATTCGATCTCCGAATTCAACTGTTTTTCGAGTATACTGATGGCGGTTTGATAATATTTTTGTGACACAAATGTTGCACTCCATTCAGCAAATAAAATAAATCTTAATAACCAATGTTTCCTGAATTTTTTTGAAAAGAAAGGTCTGCAGAGCATTAAAAATACTGACACTTCATAATAACTGCACGCTATATAGCTGATTTATGAGTAAACACTTAATTCATCATTTATAAAGTATTGTTCCAACATTAACACTCATTAGTACACAATTCATAAACACAGTTATAAATGTGTTATTTTTTATTAATAAGTTTGACTATTATGCATTTAATGATTGGGTTTTTATATTAAATGATGAATTCCCCATTTGTAAATTTAGTAATATACATATTACAAACCAATTATGAAGGACTTGCATATGATTCAGAAGACAATCAATATAGTGAATAGTAAATGATTAAGAATATATTTAAAGGTCAATTATTCATGCATTTATTTAGCCATATAATCATTTACATATGCACTAATGGGTAGGGACGTTGGTAACATCTGCTTTATAAATGTTATTTATAATGCTACAATTCATGATTAATTCAGGTAGTTACAAATTGATGAGGTCACACTCACAATACTTAACTAATGAATTGTAAGGCATAGATAGTCCTCACTTTAGAGGAGGTCACACAAAATACTTAACTAACGACTAGTAACTACCTGACTTAGTCATGAATTTCAGTATTAAAACACATTTTTAAATCACATGTTAACATAGTCCCTAACCATTAGTGCATCTAAATCATACGTATAAATAAATGCTTGAATAAAATTAATCATTTACTAACACTTTATACATTATCTTATTAATCAGCCATAAGTCCTTAATATGGTTTGCTATATATATATATATATATATATATATATATATATATATATATATATATATATATATCATTTACAAATGGGGTATCCATCATTTATAAAATATGAAAACTCAATCTTGAAATGCATAATGGTCAAGCTTATTAATCAAGAAAAAAACATGCATAACTGTTTATAAATTGCATACTAATGAGTGTTAATGTTGAACAATGCTTTATAAATGATGAATCAAGTGTTTACTTAACTAATGTTGTATAGCGTGTGTTACCAGGTTAGTCACGCTGTGACTCTTAAGAACAGTCTGAATCATACTCAGAAACAACACCAACATACTGAATAAAATCAAAGTGCAAATAGAATGAATTTGATTTGATTTTGTACTTCATCGTTCAGTAGTTGTTGTGGCCTTTTTCAAAACAGCACACTTTTGACCAATGATAACAAAAGTGATTATGTCATGAATTATTAATCCATTATCTAATAATAATGCACTCCAAATAACATTGACATCCAAAGTCTGCTGCCCATAGACCAGGGCTATGCTGCAGCACACGACCAGAACAGAACGTAATCAGAAACTTTCACAGCAATGGGATCCTGACAGTTTTAAATATATATATATATATATATATATATATATATATATATATATATATATATATATATATATATATATTTATATAAACATTTTTTAAATATGGGTAATGAAAACGTTTACACATCTTGTCCCTTAAAGGTTTTGAATGCGTTGCACATTATATTTGTAAGAATAAATTAAGTCCAGATAATTTGTTCAAGTGCAAGTATTGACCTTTTACCATTGTTTTTTTTCTCATTGATATATTTCGAACAAATTGTTACAATCTTTGAGGAAGCCTTTCTGTTGTCTATATTGTGTATTCATCTCCCGGTTGCATAGGCAAAGCAATTTCCCTCACCACAATTACTGAGAAATGTCAATAAACCATTTTATGTCAGCATGTATGCCAAGCTACAACATATCAATGCAGCAATCTCACTCACAAAAGGTACGATTTGCATTATAATTGCTGTTGACATTTCCCACTTGAATTGCTCACAAGGGTGAATCATGCAGGTGGGATGTGCAGTCTCTCTTTACTTGTCATGGTGCTGTCAGTCCATAAAAAACAATGATCAATTTAAATATTAAAATCTTTAGAAAAAACAGATTGTTTAAAGTCATTAATGGTGGTTTTCGCCTCGCTCTATAATTTCATCTTGTGACAGTTTAACTGTATTTGTCCACATCCTGCGTATCAGCAAAAAATACTTGCTGGGCACTCTCAACACTCTCTTGGCTCTGATTCTCTCTCTCTGTTTCTATCAATTTCTCCCTCTCCCACCGAGTCTCTTCTCGACCTTATCGCATCCTACAATGACACATAACTCAGCAGCACACCTGCGGTCCGTGACAGCTGAGCCCCTGGTCTGGTGCGCTGCTGTCACTCAGCTAGCTAACTGCCATTAAACAGCATGACCCGGTCGCCCCATTAGGCTTGAGTCAGATGGGAGTGTCAAACCATTCCCCCCACTGTTGGTGAACCTGTGCAGATGTGGTCCTGGTAGAACTGAACAATTATTAAACCTTGTGACATACCATTTTATATTAGATTGTTCACGATATATAATATACAATATAGATATACAACATTGCGATGGTGTTTTACCATTTCTTTACAATACTTACAGTTTATTTAGCTTAGAAAAAGCTAGGTGGATCTAAACGACAACAAAAAACATGAATTTTTAAGTTAGAATTTCAATCGATGAAGAAACATGACCGGAGCCCCTCAAGGACATGTAAAGCCACAGTAGTTCAGAAAAGAAGTCCGACCATGCAAAGTAGTCTAACCCTAAAGGTATGTTCAGGTTAACCTGACATTGGGCTTCAGTCACCAATATCTTCCTGAGTTTCTTCTTAGACTTTTCATAGGACCTTTCTTAAGAAAAATGTACGTCAGATTCATGCTGTGTTCTCAAACTGAGAGCAAAAAGGTTGCATGTGGCATTCTTTCCCTTTTCATCTATATTCATCATCTACACCCAGACCAGGATCACGAGTCCCGGGTGTTCTCCGCTCACCCGGCACTCGTGATCCTGGTCTGGGTGGTTCATTCCCATTCAGAGCACACAGTGATTGTTTTGAAGAAGATCTTATAGGCCCTTGCTTTAATGCTTACTATTTCATTGAACAAACAAAGGTAAAGATACGTAGCCAACTAGTGTAATCATTTTGTGTATATTGCACTTTTTAAGAGGTAGCAGTACGCTTGTTCAATTTAATTTTTTTGTTTAAATCCTCATTGCATCCTGACAGCAATCAATGAATCAAATGCTATGACAAAAATACATCTGTTATCTTTGTCTGTCACATCACTGAAATAAGCCTGTCCAATCATTTAATTTGGTCCAATATTCTGCCTGTGTCTTCGATGCTCGTCGTCACCAGAGTCATCCTCAAGCTCCTAGCTTAACAGCTGTGAGGACTAACAGTGCTGGTTGTTTTATGGTCATAATGATCATTTTGAGGGGAATAGCTCGTGAGGAAGGGACGAGCTGTCAGTTGCCGAATTGGCAACTTTCTTGCTAGATTTCGAAATGTTTGGAAAAGATTAGTCAACACTGGTCTGGGTTTTTCGGTTGGATACATTTTACAATCTAGTGTATCCTTGTGTTTGTGTAATGGTGACTGGGTGCATAACTGCTCAAGATTACAAACCTCAGCTTTGGATACAAATTAATATATGACATACTCAAATTATGAACATGAGAGACCTTATCAAGCAGCACAGAGCCCATACATAAAATGGTTGTGCAAAATAGAGAAATAACTGAATAAAATGACTTGACGACATGGGTTGGATTTTACTCCCAAATGTTTGAAACACCAGCCGCCAATGGTTGAAGTGTTCTTTGGGATTTTTAGCCTGTTTATACGGAACAGAAAGATCATTTTAAATCTTTTATTTGCTTAAATTTGAGGCTTTTTTGTAGTCTGTTATCGATCGTCAACTTTCTGACTGTAAACTCCAGTTCTTGTTATTGTCCTCCAGTCTCCCTCCTTTTCTCACCTCCATTTTTTAACTCATATTTAATCATCTTCCTTTCAATTTGGGTGACCTGTGTGTTGTCTTTATGTTGGACCTATACATATTCGTTTTGTCTCAATCATCACAAAAACTGTTGTAAGTCATTCACTATAAATTCAGCAAATTAACTGTGAATCATTGTTTGTTTCCATCTCCCACTTTTCAGTAAATATGCTGAAGACGATGTGTCAAGATTGCATCCTGTAAAGTGCACCAACATTTGATTGCTGCCACCCACAAAAGATGACATTGATCTATTTCCCACAAAGACACTGTGTTCTTTGAACTGCAACTTTGATAGAGAGGGTGGATGAATAAGGGGGTGAATTAAGCCCTGTCTGTACATTGTGTTTATGTATGTAATGGTGACTGGGTGCATAACATGAATCCCTTCTCTCCAGTCGAAGAAGCTGTAATCGGTTTCCATTTCCATCCAACAGATGTCCTGTTTTGTTGCTGCCAACATTTCCAGAGTCCGAAGAGAGTGAACCAACATGTCCTGTACACTCCCATTGAAACACTTGTTGTATTCACTGATGACGGTACATAAGCCAACCATAGGGGTTGCTTGGTTCACTCTTATTTGTTCACAGCTGTGTTCAGGTAGTGTGGCATTTATTATTAAAAATGTAAATTAGTTGTACCGCATTCATTTTCACCAATTAGCTTCTCATTCGGTTTGTAATTAGTATTGATGATGGGGTGTTAGCCTTTTGCAGTCACCTTCTGTTTACTTAGACAGAGATTAGACCAAGCTTGATGGGATTACTTGAAGGGGTCTATGAGACAATATTACTATATTAGCATCCATGCAATGTTCAAAATAAAACAAAAAGCTTGCCTAATACAGAGCTCCATGCCCTCTGCTCTCTGGCCATTGACTTTTCAAGTCGTCCAAGGGTTTTCACAGAGCAGCTGGCCAACAGGTCAGATGCTTCCAACGGTGGTGTCACACGGTCTGGTCGTGGATCTCTACGCCAAAAACCAAATGTGTCTCACAAATCCTCACTTTGACGGAGACCTGATGACTTGGCAATCCAGTCCAGAGAGCCGACGTCACATCCTGTTCACAGTACAGGGCAAGGTGATCCTGGAGGTGTGAGCATGGATGCAGCGGTGCAAATACACGGTAAATACCTTGAGATAATGATATTTGTCAAGCCAAACAACTATTTTATTGTTTTTATCCCCTTGAAGGAAAGATGTGGTTCTTCCTTAGTTTTTGTGCGCATGATTCATATCTCGAACTGCACATAGATAAAATGCTGACCTTCTCATACGACTGGATTTCAGAGCATACAAGTTTTATTTCCCAGTATATCAGAATTATCATGAAATCAGCATAGCACAATCACAATGCTAATGTAAGTGCATGGAGTGACGCTGGAAATTATACTTTGCAAACAGTCCACCACTTCCTGTATCCATTGTGTGGTACTAGACAACATGCATCAACATGCTTTCTAGTGCTCTATAACAAGTGTAGACAACATCTATGCTATGACTGAAAATTGGCTTTTCGACATACTCGGACCGTGAATTGTTTGAGGTAGATTCCAGCAAGTAAATGTAAATGTACGTGAAATGACAGCGACGCCATGGCTATGTCGTTCCATCAAACATAAAGCTTTTGATGACTTTTTAACACTAAGGTCTTTAGACTGTACTGACCAAATTTGAAGTGGATCTGATAAAATCCCTAGGAGTTGGTTAGAATATTAAAAAAAATCACACACAAAATAATCTGGTCGACTTAAAAAAAAATCTATGTTAAACGTACTGCGAGGACTGCTTTGTCGAATGTTTGTCAAGATGTTGTAGGGAGCAATATCGAGGCAATTTATGACAGCAAATGCCAAAACCCATATCAAATATTTATTTCCATTTGACATTTGTGGAAAGTTTCATGAGGTTGTGATCATCTCAACACAGAAATCTGCTTCTTTTTGGCGAATGATGTGTTGCCACATTCCACAATATTCATGATGAAGTACCATCAGTGTGTTATGGCTTTACTTACAAAATGTGAGACTCATCTGGTCAACTGGCTAGGAGTAATACATCAAAGTATAAAACGTGTAATTTCCTTTTGCTTTTTATGGCATTGATCCAATAATGACCCACAGCGAATTTGGTATCAATCAGACTGGTGGTGCCTGGTGCCTCTGCCTCCACAGGTCTACACCCTTTCTAACTAGATTAGTAAAAGTCACTTCTATTTATAAACTCTGAACTGATAAAGGAATCAAAGAACCAAATAACTGTTACTATGGAAACGGTGACATCATCTGTGAGGATTGAGGGAGGAGCTAATTTCAAAATCTGAACTATCAATCATCAGTGGCGTGATACCTATATCAGATGTATATTTCCACCAAGCAGAATTTGGTGAGTACCCCAAATATGCACCAATTTGATGAATCTAAGGCAGAAAAAAAGCAGGACATTTGAGATAAGAGTATGGAAACGCACCCTAATGACAGAGCAAGACTTTCACTTCATGATTACATATTTTAAACAGCTATTGAATGAGAACAATTCTACAGATTTATGGTGAGACAGCCAAGTTAATGAGATCGGCAATCATTGTCATTGTCGATGGTCATTGGGCGCATGAAGAAAAAATCCTGATGATTGGTTGCTTTGTTGGCCGCTTGTGAAATCTTTTAATTTAAAAAACAAGAGCGCCCCTTATACGGCCCTATGAAATGGTTTTTTTTCTCCAAATTCCGTGTTTTTCTGAAAAAAAACAATTTAAACCCAATTTGTTTTTACCAATCCATGCAGATAGATTGGTGATGTCTGGACACACAAATCCAATCTGACAACTTGTAAATTACAGTGCGGACGGTTGGGTTTGTCTTAATGATCTGATTTGAGACACAAATCATTTTTGCTTAAGTTAGCCCCACATTCACCTCGAGAATTTAAAGTTGTAAGACAGAAGACAACCCGGATAGGATTGGCAGGGTTTCATAAACCGATCACAACCTGGAATGAAAATGTTGAATTCAGTGGTGTGCAAGAATAGATATGAATATGTACAAGTTAGTACTCACATTAGCAAGAATGAACACATTAAAGACTAACCACCAATGTACAGCATTTTTCTTGCACAAAGATTTAATAAAGGAACAAAACGTTGACAAAATTCTAAAAGACGGTTGAATATTTCTTAAACTGCTGCGTTTCTTAAACTGCTGCGCAATTAATATCGTACTTGTGGTGTATAGTAAACCATGTTATGGTCAGATGGTTCCAGAGATTCCTGTCACCGAGCTGCTAGTGCCACTGTGCCAATATGTTCCCCTTCTAGCCAGCCTCTCATCCACCTTGTTCTATTTCACTAAACTTATTGAAATAATATTGTTCTGTAATCTTGTTTGCATGGGTGTTGGTGTAAGTCTATTGCAGAGGGAGTCTGAATCCGAAAACCAAGGGCAAATTCCCATTCCCAGTCCATCGTTTAATATAGGCTCTAAAAGCCTCCTGTTAACCAAAGAATGTCCTCCAAACCATGGCCATCGCTGACTGACTGCTTTCCACACAGTTGGAATGGAGCTTGAATTACAACTCAAGGATGTACTGGAGCTGCTTTTTATGTCTACTTAATTTCAGGGACAATAATGGATGGCACATAAACACTGGGCATTTATTTGCAGTCTGAATTTACTTCCTTTATAGAGCGACATAAATGAAGATGCTCTATGCTTTTGTATTCTTGCATTAGGAGTCCATTATTCTTTAAGCAGTTTGATGTACATTAAATCCTGTGTCGTGATAAATGTTGCTGCTACCTCGAGACCACAATATGCCCACCCTTGTCTTAAGGTTTATTTTCACTTTACAATAATGAACTGTCACGCTTGATAAACAAAGCATAACCCAGAATATCCCTTTTTCATGCAACCATATCACCCTGGGGATCAGATTTAGCCTGTTTAGGCCAGCAGATTGTAGCTGAGGGGGCTGCTTGGTGCCATGATGCTAACTGTGGATACCTATTTGGAATAAAGGAGATTATTAGACCCTAAGAGGATAGACTGGTGAGAGGCATAATATGGAACAAGCCTCTCTCTCTGGGGACCAGATAGCACACAAGGAGATGATCTACGGTAGAGGTCGAGATAGCAGTGTTGTTTAGAGTGAGATTAACAGATTAACACCAGTAAGGCCTTTTTAAACCCTGAACACTTCTTAAATATCTCTAGTTTCAGGAAGGGGTTTGGCTTCAGATATGAGCTCGCAATTCTCTCAAGGCTTTTCCTCTTCACTTTTTTTTTTCTCTTTCTTGTTCTGTAAGAGTCTGTGAAAATGTTCACCTGAGGCAGCTTTTTAGTTACCTGACCCCCTTTAAATCCACATTTAGCCAAGCTTACCTTCCTTAGTCGGGCAACCAATCCTGCGAAGCATTGAGAAATCCTTTTTTTTGGGCTGCAACAGCCTATTTTACAACACTTTCTAAAAGCCCTGCAGAGAAAATGGAAAAAGGGACCCACTTGTGGGCCCACAGAATTGTTGCAGTTATCAGTTGGGCTTACTTTGACAGACAAGGAGTGTAGATTGTTATTGTAGAAGCATCAAGGCTGTTTTGTCCCTGCCTGAGCCCCCGATAGCCATCGGTACCCTCACTGGTCTGTCGATGCTGCTACCTTGCCTTTGGATCACACACATTGAAGTAGCAGATGAGAAAGGCCAAAACATTGATTTGTTTATTCGCTGATCATTTTGAGATTTTGGGCTATTTTGCTTCCATAACACGTCTTCTTTCAAACTTCTTTCTTGTGGGAAAGAAACATCCGAAACACGCATTGAGATGTTTATTTTAGTACTTTGTCAGAAAACTTGGATTACAAAAAAATATTTTGTCTTCATGTAAGTAATCATTTGGGGAAGTTACATGGTGGTATCCATTAGTATTGTAGAAACATGGTGGCCGGCTCTCTGTATGTAGATATAAATAAGCTCTTTCCAAGAAATCAAAAACCAAAGGATTCTTAGTTTCAGGCACCTAACAAAACATAGTTATGCATTTTATATTCCATTTCTGAGGCGATCAGAAATGGACGTTGCTCACGTGACGCTACACAGGAAAGGACCTCATTTCTTTTAAAACATATTTTAAAAAGAGCTACAAATTGATGCAATTAATATAGACTTGGGTTGTAACCATGGTTCCACTGATGCAGTCTGATTCTGCTTCACAGTCAGAGTACGCAGTGAGAAACATATTGCAGAATGACATTCTTCATCAAAAAATAAGTAAGTATCTCTACCTCTACCAACACTGTTTACAGACATGTTGCAGGATCGATGCATAATTGTAAGACTTGTACTGTACAATGCATTTAAGTGTCTCTACAATGCATTGTAGAGACACTTAAATAACGGGGTATTGATCGCTAGATGTGATTCGTTGCGAAATAGTTGGAGACCTTTCGTCACTTTAAGGGGTACATGCATCCTCTTGACTATGCAATCTCATGGACTATAATTGATAGACAGATTCCTATATGGAAGATCAGCTCAAATAATTTAGCTTCAGGGGCACCACTTCAAAATACATTACCATGAAGTGGTTGTATTTATCTTGATGTGAAATAGCAGCTACTCTATCAACTCTTACATTTTTACGATGGGGCTCCCTTTCATAATCTCTGCTCTGCTTTAATATGTTGCCCTAATCAGCCTTAAATTGTCATCTGGCTTTGATTTAACTCAGCCATAATGAGAAACCTGGCTTTAGAATGACAGTAGCCATCCATTTATCCTTTCCATCCCTGTTAATGTGGCCTCTCAACAACTCCCCCAAACCGTCCAAATTGAAGTTGACGGGGGACCGAGGCTGGATCGTGTGATGACAAAAAAACATATAGATATTTTCATGCACAGAAAATTAATCAAATCTATTGTAGGTTTATGAAAGAGTGGAGAGATAATTGGAAAAGTTTAATTTAAAGGGTTCTTTGAAATAGATGACTAATGGTCTTAGGTCAGATATATTTAGAGTTTCCTGACTGTGTTGACTTGATGGAAGCACAGAGTGAGGGTAAAGTCTAAGTGGATGATTTGCACAAGGAAAGGGACCTTTTGTGCTCACCAAGCGTCCCTCAAACTCCATTTCCCTCACATCTGCAAGTGATTATCGAAGAATGAAAGTAAAATGAAAGCAGACCTATTTCCATTTATGCTGTGTTTGGTTGGTGACGTGTTAGTTAGGCCTTTGTTGTGTTTAAATGGGAAATTGCCACAGAGTTGTGGCGTTGAATGGCGCCTCAGATCTCTGTAGTTCCTCTGGCATCACAATGCACGACTTATATTTATGTTTGCTGTTCACCTGTTTCAGCCTACTTGAATGTAAATGTATTGGAAAGAGAGCCATTTGTATGATTTGTTTCTTTACATTGCATGTAAAGGACTAAATGTGTGCTTTTTGTGCTCATATTGCGGTTTGAATTCAAAAGGGATCCAAAAGGTGACAATTAACCGATTCATTAAAGTTCTGTTTGTTTTGGATCAGTCGGCAGCAGCCTTCTCTCCTTATAAAAAACAAACACACACACACACACACACACACACGTTGTTTGTTAGGCTATATATACAGTATATATTGTAAGCTTTCAAGAACTCATGTTAAACATTTCCTGAAACATGTTTCTATGTGTTATTGTTAGGGCATTTTATGATTGACTAGTGTGCGCACTAGTACAAGTACAACACTTGTGAAACAATGAAAGTTATTATATCTTATCTTATATAGATACACTTGGATAAGAAAATATAGTCATGTGAGTGTGTCCTGTGATGTCCATGTATTTAATGTAATATAAACATATAATATAATGTGTTATAATGTGCTTATAGCACTGTATACTTATAGTAATAGGCACTTGTAAATATTCATGAATCTTTATAAGAATAATCATAGCTCAATATAAAGCATTTTCTAATAACTTAAACGATCAAGTTCCTTAACACTTGATTGATGGTCAATCTGACATTTCATGTGTTGCAAGGACCACAGGGTATTTATTATAAATCCCATAGTTTAATGACATTATAATATAAAAAAATGAAAAGCAACCTAAATCATGTCATTTGAGTTTCAAGAACATATACATGTGGAACATATGCAGGATAAACTACTGTCGGCTATTTTACTGAGTTTAAGTTTAGTGAAATACTGAATTATTGTTATTGTTGTGTATATTTCTTGGGCTTTTATTGTAAAAGGTTAGAGTGTATCTGGTCAAGGTTGAACGGAGTCTATAGAGTATGTTTGAATATGTCCGTTGCACACAACATGACTGGTGGATGTCGATATTCAAAATAGTTTTCAACAAATATTATTAAGCTGAGTAATAAAAACAATCCATGTGAACGTACTTTTGGGAACCAGTTCCAAAAAATATAATGACGTGCAAATGCAAAATTACCCCAGATTTGTAAAAGCCTTTAGTGTCACTGACACCAATAATCTCCAACAATTCATAATTTATCACAAAGATACTGTACGTAGTCTTTTGTGTGTGTTTTGTTGGGAGTTATGTCTTTCCAAACAGATATCTCAAACTGGTCCATCTGGCCGGTGCTCCGACTCAGCTCCCTTATTTCCCATCTCATACCACCTCCTGCAATAACCCTGAGCATTGGCATTGGACGTGAATAGAGAGTCAAAGAATCTTACAATATGGACTTTATTCCTGGATATACTGGGTTACTATAGAAGTCAGCCTTGATAGAGGTTGCAGACTAATGTGTTTGTATGGAAATTAGAACATTTCCCAGAGATTTATCACCTGCTCTAGCATAAACAGATGTATGGTACAAAGTGATTTACTGGTGATTCATTGGTCTGCATAGAAGGAATGCTGTTGAGTTACCTTTACTGTCTGCTGCGGCTGATAAATAATTGTTTTGAATAAATCCTATCTTGACACAGTTGTGAAATTATGTCTATATAGCCTGCAGCTATGGCTAAAAAGTATTTTTTTCAGCAATAGAACTTTTATACAAACACAAAATAAAGAGCAGAACAAGTCATAACACAAAATATAGATTTGCAAGGTCAAACAAACAACAACCAATCAAGCAAATCAAACCAATATAAATCAATTACTAGTTCCAAAGAAATTGGATGTGTATGTGTGTGTGTTTAGATGCATGTGTGGCAAAAAGTGACACTTTTAGTGTGTTCTTTGCAGAGATAATTCTTGCAGTTGAAGCACAATACGTTTGTCTTTCTGTCCTTACTGCTTGGGCAGACCTGGCACCTCTTTCTCTTAGAATCAGGTGGCCTGAGTGGGGTTGTGGCTGTGGCTGTTCTGGTTGGTGTTGAGGGAGGGCTGGCTGAGGAGGATGCTCTTTGTGTTGCTGATGGTGTGGACGGAGTGCTAGGTGAGCTCTGTAGTTGTCTGACCAAGGCTGCAGCATCTGGGCCTCGGGGCACCCGTTCCTTTCGCTCAATGTGTCGATTGACAAGGGAATTTCCAAGCTCCTCAAGAAACATTCTCCGCTTGCTATTTTTGGTTGAGTTCCACCCTCGGTGGATGTGGGTCCACAACACAAATGCATTACATGCAGACACATCGAGGATGTTGTAAAACACAACCATTGGCCATCTCCTGGTCATTCGCTGGCAAGTGTAGGTGGCAGTCAGCTTGTCCAGGGTGTCCACTCCTCCTTTGTTTTTGTTATAGTCGAGGATGATTGGGGGCTTTTTGTCACTTCTTGATGACACAGCTGCATCTTTGTAAAGAGTAGACATAAGTATCACATTCCGGTTTTTTTTTGGACAATATGAGACAACAGTGGTGGTGTCTGTAAAAGCAAACTTTGCAGAAAGTGGAGCCCTGTCCTTCACCTGCAAGATTTCAACAGGCAGCTCAGGTTTATTTTTCTTCACTGTGCCCAACATGGTAAGTTTCCTCCTGAGAAGTTCTTGTCCAAGGTTATAGCTGGTAAAGAAATTGTGCCGTCTTTGTTTTGTTTTTGTGCAGGTTTACTGGATAACAATGCAAAATGAGAATCC
The DNA here is from genome assembly GCF_009769545.1 of Cyclopterus lumpus. Lineage (NCBI taxonomy): Eukaryota > Metazoa > Chordata > Actinopteri > Perciformes > Cyclopteridae > Cyclopterus > Cyclopterus lumpus. The sequence goes on along the minus strand of NC_046969.1, from coordinate 2,451,105 downwards.
TCTAAAGCTCACATGATTGGAGAGGAGCTGGCTGTCACTGTGTTGGCTGACAGTGCACTTATGATTTCAGTTTTGGCTCTAATTATTGCTTTATAATCTTATTTTTATAACCGGGTCGAAACCGACCCTAACAACACAAAGGTCATAATTTCAACCAGAGCATTTTATAATTTAGTGAAACAAAATGTTTTTGTTTTATTTTGTTGAAATAGAGGTTCCTGACAAAGTCAAAAAGCCTTGATGCAAATAAATCAATTTATGTGGTTCTTTTATGCATTTAAAACATAAAACGGGTCGGTGCCGACCCTAACCCAAGAGGAAGGTTTTAAGGGGTCGAGGTGAGTCACATTTCATTCCTCTACATGACACTGAGAAATCTGCATCCATACTAAATATACATCAATCAAACCGTATTCATTCAGAACATGTCAACATCACATAAGTGCTGAACATTAAGATTAAATCGAACATTTGAAAAAACATAAAAGATAATGAGACATTTAAACAAGTTAAAGACAGTTCAGTACAATAAAACATAGTAATTAGATTAAAGCCAGGCATAATTGTATTTTTACTTCCCTTCTAATCCCCCTCCATAAGTGAACTGCTTCTGTCACATTTGTTAAAAGCAGCCTTGCCGTGGCTTTTCAACACAACCCGAGGACAAAATAGATAGCTACCAGCAGACTTGATGGATCTAGTGGGAACATGTCTTTAAACCATGTCAGACCATTAGTCAAAAGTGAGATGATTGTGATTGATAAACCAAAATCTGAAAGTCAATTCTTAGACCAAACAGTTTTCCCACAAGCAGCTCAATTAAAGTTGAGCTGGGGCTTTTTTGTACCACAAAGTAGAGCATTGTAAGTCTACGGAAGCGTGACCAATTTTCTAAATATTGTGCTGGGAAACAAAAAATATATAAATAAATATCCAATATCCAATATTATCCAATATTATCCAATATCCAATATTTGGTATTGAAAGTTAAATTACAGTCAATAATAATAATAATAATAATAATAATAATAATAATAATTGCCCTGTGTGCTTGTGACTACATACTTGTGACTTCAGTTTAGCTGATGAAGTTCTTAAAGTCTAACATGTATTTGTGGTGGATACAATAGAGCTTGTGTCATCAGGAGACACAGTGATGTAGAGCTGAGTATCATCTGCATCACTGTGAACATTGATGCCATATCTCTTAATGGACCGCAGCATACAAGGACCCAGTTGTATCCCACTGTTCCTCCCACACAGTATTTCTTGTGTTCATTGATGGCAACACAATATTATCTTCATAGGAGATTGGATGTAAACCACTTGAGAACAGCGCCAGAGAGGCCCACACATCTAGTCTTTGTATATCACATTCTGCGTTCAAGACAAACAAAGATGGCGAGTTTTTTTGTGCATCCAGCTTGATTCTGAGGTCAACTCGTATTCATAGGCCAGATTTCTTTTTTCTTCTTAAAAAATGCAGTTTGACGTAGGAAAATGATTTAGCTGCTTAAGAAACAATCATTATGCTGCCCTCAGTATATGTGCTGTGATACACCTTGGCAGTTAGACAAACTCCTTCCTGACTTCACGACTCTGAAGACAGTTGTCCGTTGTCCACAGGTTTATTGAAGTAAGAAAGAGTAAAACTAAAACACACAAAGGGCATAATGAATACAAACAAAATGCTTCCTTTTTAACCTTACACATACACACAATGTAAATATACAGATTCTTCAATGAAATAACTTGCTTTATTTTTAACCGCTACTTTTATGTATTTACTACTGATTTACACATATGTTCCTATAAACCACTGTATTTTAACATGACAACTCTTTATTCATATTTATTCTGTCATATGAACAACATTCATAGCGGAGTAGTCATTAACTTTGACTCGATGGACTTTGTGCATAAAACTTCCCAAACTAAACATTGTCACAAAAATAATCATCTGCGATCATAAGTAACAATAAAACAAATCAATACATACCAACGATGCCATCAAAAGGCATAAGATGCAAGCAGACTCAACTGGATTGTAAACTGAGCCATGCTCTTCCTTCACTTCCTGATTACAAGTCCCCTAACAAGTTACAAGACATTCCTGTTTCAAAATAAAACGTCCTGTTTCAAAATAAACATATAAACTTACTGATTTGACAATTGTAACAAAACAATCATACATCAAGTTATTGTTTTCAAGTTGTGATTTCCAGCTCACCAGTTCGTGTCATCGGTGTTCCCTTGAAGCAATTTAAACATCCCATCCTCTGATTGATGTACTTTTCATACACCTCACAGAGTGGTGCTCTCATTGATGACATGTGTTTCCTTGATGCTGTGGATACTTGTGTGGATCCTTGTGTGGATGGAGGATGGGGTGTTATGTCCCACTCAGCTTTGACAGCTGTGACTGCTGAGCAGGAGGGGGCGATCAGCTTCTCTGTGTTTTATTTTGTTTTGCATAGAATAATTCTACATTCTGCAACTAGAGTGCTGATAATATCCTTGTCTCTTCTTCATGTACACACCACTCTACCTGTAGATGATTCTGTCAAACATGTCTGTATTGTAATGGGTGGATATAAATGGCGCGTTCAGACAGAGTAGGAGGACATTTCAGAAAGTCAAGGGTAGAGATAGGTATTTAAGGATGTATTACTACAAGGAGCTACTTTTATCAATACTTGTATTTTTTTAAATAATTGCCTTTAAAAAACAAAAGATTTCACAACATGATTAATTTGATATTTATAATTTACATGTCATTAATATTATTGTTTCTATAGCATATTTACAACAGCAAAGTCACTCCATAAAGTTATTAATAATTCACTGGAAACAAGTATGAAATGTTAATGAAATAAACAAGACGGACAGCTTCTGTTTAAGCTCGATTGTCAAAAGCCTGCTGTTCTCGTGTAAAACCATTGTGATGGTAGAATGAAGACTGCAGATGGAATTAGGTTTTGCTTTATTAATGTTCATGCTTGATAAAGTAACAGCTTTTTACCCGCAAATGTTTTGTTGTTTATTCATTGTTAACAGTAAAGAGTCAACTTGAGTATTCGTCACTGTTTCCACCGTGCTCGCTGATGCATTGTGTGTTGTTGTGTGTGTGTGTGTGTGTGTGTGTGATTGTGTAGTTAGAGGAGCTCAGCCTGACAGAGCAGAGGAGATGCTGCAGTGAGATAATAAATGACACACAACATTAATGAAAAACATTAGTAAGTTTGGGCCTATCAACCCTCCGGTCTTTAATCATTTAGCACTGGTACCTGTTTATTACCCAGTCCTGGTCCTGGTCCTGGTCCTGGTCCTGGTCCCCATCCCTACCTTTAGGCAATGAGAACACATCACAGGCTCTCGCTAGAGCCAGTTTTTGGATTGTCCGTTATGGGTTGCTGTAGAAACATGGCGATGCAACATGGCGGACTCTGTCACAGCCGTAAAATGGTACAAAGAAACAACAAAGAGAGCTACTAGTGATGCAGATTATGAGTGATCATTTGTAAGTATGTCAATTCATCCAGACTGTCAAATATTGTCCTGATGTCACCTCTTACTCCTTGACCACCTCCAATGGTCTGCCTTTGAATGAATGTTTCATTAGCAGCCCTGAATTACAAAGGCCTTTATTACAGGCAGCTATGTCTCCATATTATTATTATGTCATCCTTATTCCTGATTATTCTCCTTTCACCTGAACCCATTTTCCCTTCTAATGCATTTTTCTTTACCTTACCACATTTTTTTCCCCGGGCAGGTTGAGACATGGGCTGTTTGAGCTCCATGTATCGATTGTTGTGGGGAATTTGATACCTACAGACTTGCTATCCCCCCCCCCCTCCCCAGGGGAGTTTTAAATGGAAACACATTACTATGAATCACACAGCAGGGAGCTCCATGATTGATAGCATTGCTTACCATTTACTAGTCACTGTCTGGAGATAAGCCCTGAATTTATAGAGTATTGGAAATCCTTGCCGCTGCTACATGCGCATTAGGGTGAGGAACGGCTCCCCCATGCTGCCACTGGAGTCACCCGGTTAACAGCAAGGAGCCCATTTTATTGTTTATTAAAAATAATATTTAGTGTTCTATCCCCCCCCCCCTGGACTGTTATTGTAAATGGAACAGGGAAATGCCTGGAGAATAGCATGTGTGTGTGTGTGTGTGGGTAGCTGTGTGTTTTTATGGTGTGTGGTCATTTGCTTTTACCTCTCCCTCCAACTCATTCTAAGTGCATCTCAGTAAAGCATTTGCTGACAAGCCACCATGACTTCGCTCACCTTAAAAATCGCTGTGGCAAATCAGTTAAGGTAAATGGACCGAGGCCACACACTGGCGCTCTGTGTGTGGGGGTGTATTTGGTTCAAATACAACATGAGTACATCATCAACGAATGTGGTGAACTCAGTCTTTAGACCTTAAAAGTCAATTACAGAAGTAAAGGCCCAAAGCACCTTTTAAAACTTCAACTCAATGTCCTTCTGTTTTGCCTACTATACAGTGGTTGTGTGTTTGTTGTGCTCTGAGCACTGACAAATTACTGGAGACCAACACTCGAATGCTAGGGGTGGTTATTGGCCCTGAAATAACCAAGTAAGTAGTATCAAAAACTTCTGCAGTTAAACAATACCTGACTTTGAGTACAATGACTTTATTGTTACGCTCAAAGCCCTTTCTCTATATTGCTACGTGTGATTGGCCAACGACTACAACAGTTACAACCCGAACAGAGATGGCTGAGCGGGCAGCTAGAAGCTAACGGGGATAAGAATGCAAACAGCGCTAACAACGGCAACAGTGCTGATGGAGCTAAAAGTGTTGACCTTGGGGGGGACCAGAGGGTGGGGTGCTTTTGTGAAAACGGCATCCCACACCGGCAGTCGGGGGACAATTTTTTCACCGTGAACCTCTGAATGAGTGCTGTGTAGATTATACACACACACCCTCCATTCACATGGAGGGTAACGGATGAAATACTCTATTGGTATGGTATCACTTTTAGCGTATTGGTTTTGGTACTGTCACCTTCATTTTTTAAACAATATCCAGCCCTACTCATTTCTGTACCTGAATGCATCATTGATGGAGACAACTTGAAGACTGAAGCTAGTGCTGCTTTCGCTATGCGGCCTCTGGAGACACGGCATCTTTTGTTCTCCAGAACCAGCCTACACACTCCTTCTTCTTGTGCTGTAGAAGCAGTTTACAGACACTTTTTGAAGCTTTTAGATCCGATTTTATTCTGAAACAGTTGACAACTCAGTTTTTATGTCATCTTAGCAGTTTACAAACTGTAGATTTTATACCTCAGTTTTTTAACCTTGCATCTGCTGACAGCGTTCAGGTTTCCTTCAAAGAGCCAAATTACAGACCTGTTTTCTTATACTATAGCAACATTTTAGGACTTTTTAAGTCAGAAGCAACTTAAAGAGTTGTACCTAACCACCAACTTACAGACCTCAGGATAAATAAATCGATACAGACCTCAAGGTTTGTATCTCAGAGGTTTATAGAGGTTCACTGTCCAAACACCATTTTCATCACTTTTGTTAAATGGCATAGGCAGAAGCAGCTCAGAGGCTTTCTAAGAAATAGAGGAATGATCTGCTTCATCAGAACCAGTCCAGACTTTGGCTCTAGACCTCACACCAACAACCAGCAGCAGCTTGTTGTTGAGTGTTTTTAACAAAACGTAGCAGAGACTTCTGTTTATTGACCTCACTGTATCCTAGAACTTGCACTTCTCAGTTCTTACAGACCTTTTCACCTCAGAAAGATTTCATAGTTTGTATACTCTAGAAGTATTTTACAAATCACATCTACAGCAGCTGGATCAGTTGGAGTTCACAGACTACATAATGTATACCTTTAAAACAGTTTCTGGACTTTTAAGCTAACGGGCTGCAGTTCATCTTCCTCACAAACTAGCATAGCATAGCCCAGCACAGAGTAATAGATGTATTGACAAAACTGAGCTATAAATACGGGAAACAGTAAACAGGAAGATGCGCTGGACTCTCAATATCAAGAGCAAAGCACAGTGCAAATAAAGATTAGAAATCTTGAACAGAAACTATGAGAAAGCCTTTCGACTGTGGCTCAGTGGTGAGCAGCGTTGTCCTTCAATCAGAGAATCGGCGATTCGATCCCCGGCTCCGCTAGCCCATGTCGATTTGTCCTTGGACAAGACGCTTTACCCTAAAATTGCTCCTGTACACGCTGTGCCTACAGTGTGTGAATGTTAGTTACTGATGTGCAGGTGGAACCTTAGCTCCTCTCATCAGTGTGTGAATGATGTCATGTAGTGTTAAAGCGCTTTGAGTGGTTGGAAGACTAGAAAAGATCTATACAAGTACACCTCCATTTTCTTTAGGGACCAATCCTGTTAGGGCCGAGGAGTCCAAACTGCAAACGCTTGGTCCCTTTAGTCTTTCAGCCTGAGGTAACAGTCAGCAGGTTCCTGCCTGAGGATGTCAGGCTCTTAAGGGGACAGCAGGTCTCATATTTACTCTGGGGCCACGAAGGGCTTTAAAAGTCATGAGTAGTATATCGATATATATATAAACAATATGTGTGTCATTATAGAGGACAATGGCAAACGTCAGGTCTCTCAAAGGTGTGAGTTTCAATACAAAAATAATAATAATAGAAGCAATAATAGAAAATATGTATAGCTCAAACAGATCATCTTTGTTTGTCAAAGCATGTGTCTGAAGAGACTATTTTACCTTTTTCACACTAGTGGAATGAAAACATCCACAATACAGTTAAGTGTTTACTTTACTCCTTTGTCTATGACATCTGTCGATTTCTCAATTCGCCAAAGGTTACCATTACATAATCACTTATTTGCTTCTTTTTACATAACATTTCAGAAAATTGGTAATAAATAAAAGAAATCTACATGCACATAATCAACAGGGGATGTTTCATGGTGTATATACTGTGGTATATTACAAATGTATGGCATTTTAGAATACATATCTTCAATTGCCGTTTTCTCTAAATTAAAGTTTTCTCAGACACTTACATACACCAAATGTTCCAGTTTCATTACGATCTGAATTCTGACATTTTTTACAGAGGGGGTTGTTCATATACTACATCATTATTAACACATTATTAACAAAAACAAAATGGATTTTCTTAAGGCTGTTGACACTATTGATCACCACTGTATAACAACTTTAAATTAAATGTTGAACTTTATCCAATGTTCAAATTTCTGTTCTGGAAATGTATGACAATTAACACAATTAAACAGAACAAGTTTCAGAAAGCCTATGCAACAATAACTGTCTTAATGTAAGTAATCAACTGAGAGTTTTATGGTGATGTCTTGGTGAACATCTTATTACAACCTTATTAACCTATTACACACCTCTACAGTTTGACTGCTTTTATATAGCAGAGAGGCTGGTGTTCACGCCTCAGATTTGGTAAATTGCTGGCAGATGTGTATTGTTTTGGAGAGAGTCCAAACTGACTACATCTCAGAGCCATTTGTTACCAAGTTACCTCGCTCCACTGCAATTTATGTAATGGTGTGTTGCTCAGGTTGACATGTCATGTTGGGCGGGGTGCCAGGAGGATGACTGATCAAAGTCTCGCTGTGGCCTGCACCCTGGGCCATATGAGCCGTTTCATCATATTAATATCCTGCTGCACTGTGACCAAACATTTGATCACATCTACATCTACATTGTGCCAGCACATCACACACAAGCGGACTATTTGTGTCGCACGGGCCCCATTATGGAACATGACTTAATTCTCGTTGACACAAAGCCAATTGGGAGAGTGATTGTTTCACAGGTTCATCCTCTCTCCCCACGCATCGTGAGGGCGTCAGGGTGGTGGTGGTGGTGGTGTGGGGCCATGGTTATTAGGAATCTAAAGATATAGCTGTCAGCCCGTGTGGAGGGAGGAAGTGGACACCACAGTCCAGCCCATCACTTCTGCTCCCTGAGAGACATATTACAGAGGCAGACCAGGGCGAGAGCTGGTAATTCATTCGGAGCTGATATTGGTTTTGATGCACAAGAGACTGACAACAATGGCTGTCTACAGCATGTGCTGCACATATGGCTGTGTGTATGCATGTGTATAAAGACAGTAAAAGGTCTGAGAGCGATGGAGCTGAAGGAACCGGTGGGGCAATCACAGAAGCACCTTAGCTCTGGCTTCCAGCTAACGTCAAAGCTCCTCGATCGCCCATGGCAATGGATATATATATATAATTCTCCTCTCTTGTCCTGTGCCAGTCATATACTCATATCCCATCTCGCTCTCCTCTCTTTTTCTTTCACGCCTATCCATATCTGCAGCCCTCTCGCTCCCTTTCTCTGACATGACTGTGTCATCACAAGTAGCTTTTTCTTTCGTTAGTAATGACACTCTTCTCTGTGTGGCAAATTATTAATGTTGCCGGATGGAAATAGGCCTGTTTTCCATCAGTTCATCCATTAAGAAAGCTCCCTGACTGCATTGCAGCTGCACAATTAAAGCGATGGAGGGGAGCAACCGAATCTCTGCTCTTACTCATGCAAATCCAGTGTTTTGGTCACGACTGAGGACAGACTCAAGCATGAGAAATCAAATTGGATCAGACAAGATACGAATGGATTTGTGATATTATATCAAAGCTTTTAGGCTGTTCTGGACAAAGGTATTGCAGCAAATCAGTAATGTTTTTGAGAAAATCACTTTTGTGATAAAAGGTAATGAAATCTTTGGATAACATTTGCTTATATGTTTTCCAGCAGATTTCAGAAGGAAATGATTTGCCTGATAAGTATTCAAAATCAGTATCCTGGGTCCTGTCATCCTATTACCACTGCAGTCAAGTCATTTATGTAACCCTTTGCATGGGGGCGGTCTACAGTAAGAGACAAGGAGAGCCTGTTAACTCCCTCATCACTTGCAGGGAATATCAAAAAGACCCTCTAAAGCAAATTTGTAATGTTGTGCTATACAAAATAAACAGAATTTAATTGAACATGTACTGTTGGAATTTCATTATACAATACTTTTGGTTTTGACCTATAATGAGTTTTCATTGGGGAAAAACAAATCAACAGGAAATTGATTATTGCTTTTGCACAATATATACAGTTTGTGCCCTTATTACCCAAACATGGTCAGACTCAATCGTTGACATGCAGCCACGCATCCTCCGGCTCACACAAAACACCTCTTTGACCTACATCCTACATCTACTCCCTTAACTAGTTTACATTTCACTCAAAGTGTAGCTCAGTTTCTCCTGAGGATCTCATGGAGGCCTTTAAAAGTCATGAGTAGTATACAATATACAGTTAATATAAAACATTGTGTCTCATTCTATAGGACACTGACAACAGGGAATTTGGAGGACTTGTTGGGCTTATCATGTTTGACTTTGAGAGAGTTGATTTCTGTACACATGACATCTATTGCTTCTGTCCATCCGGGGAGAGGGATCCTCCTCTGTTGCTCTCCTGAAGGTTTCTTCACTTTTTTCCCTGTGAAAGGTTATTTTTGGGGAGTTTTTCCTGATCTGATGTGAGGTCAAAGGTCAGGGATGTCGTATGTGTACAGATTGTAATTTGTGATATAAATAAACTGAATTGAATTGATTTTCCACTCACACATTGCTGTGATGCTGTGATGTAATGCTGTGAAGAAAGTGAAGCACCAATGACGCAACAGTGTGATGCACATACGTAACAACATAACGTAATGTTGTAATTAGCATAAACATCCATCAGCTCGGTGCGCCGTGAATATAATCTGATATATGTATACATCGCTGCAGCTGTTCCTTGTTCCATGATGAGATAGCCCTCTGGAGGACATCTCCACACACTGCTAACAGACTCATGCAGTGTTTAGAGGGAGAAGTAGACCCTACGAATGCTTCTTGGAGAGACTGATGCATTTACAACATTTCAACATCCAGCAAACAAATGCATTGGACGTTGGATTTCAACCCTTTTGGACTGCTTCTTGCATTTCCAGGTGTTATGGGATGGATATCTGATCCACCTAAAACGCTTGAAGTGACCTGGCATGTATCCATAAAACCTGCTTCAACCAGGGACTGTTATTCAAAAGGGGGCATAGTCACCATGACATTTGAAGACCACAATTTTGAAAGCATAAGCTTTGACCATTCTCATCTGCCAGGGTAATGGGAAGGGAGTTGTTTCCCAGCATGCTTTGGGAAAAAGGCCGACAGACATCCAGGACAGGTCAGCAACTCATCACATGGCTTACCTCTGGTTTCATATTTAAATGAAAGACCGAGGTTCACTTGTCTGATCTAATTGACCTAATTTCACATGCTCCAGAGGGACATTTCCTCAAACTGTACTTTGCACTATTTAAATTGAGTCCTGAACCTTCTCCTCTTTTATCTCTGTCTCTTTCTCCCGCCGTGTCATTCTTTTCTTTTACAAATTGTGCATCTAAGACTGGGCCCATGGTGGCAGTGAAACTAGGTCCTGGGCTTCAAATAGCAGCCCGCTGTATCCCAGGGGCCTGCAGCCGGGAAAAGGCCAAGTGAAGCAGAGACACACACACACACAGGGGGAGAGGAAGTGAAAGATAGAGGGCGAATTGTTTGATGAAAATTAATATTTGTCATTTGGTGCGGCAGACAATACCCCGTGGACACATACAGTACGGCGAGCAATGTTTGAATCCATTTTCTTTTGAAGATATCGCAGCGTACCTGTGTCTCCAGCACAGTCGGGAGAATTTGGGTACTGAGGTGTGTGTGTGTATGTGTGTGTGTGTGTGTGTGTGTGTGTGTGCCCTGTATGTCTCCTTTGATGTGCTCTGGGACTGCTGGCTATTTCCCATTTTGTTTCAATCCTCTACCAGGACTTGATTGTTCCCCATACCGTGTGGTAGCTTTTGTGTGTGGGTGATTTAATGACCTTGACGAGGGCAAACACAGAAGAAACTGCCTGGTTTCTCCCCGTCCGTTCTCTCGCTGCTCCAGAACTCATCGTCCTTTCGTCATTTCTCATTCTGCCACCAAACTAAAGCAATCTCCTTTTGACGCAGGATCTCTGCTACGGATTCAGGAATTCTATTTGTGAAGGCGGACAAAGAGCTGAGGAGGTCTGAAGCACCGTTGAAGTCAGCATGTGACTTCTGAGTCATTCTGACAAACAATACACCAAGAAAGGAAGTACAGCGACACTCAAAAGCACATACTGGCATGTGACGCATTGTTATATGAAAACGGATAACTGTGTGAAAGATCAAAGAGATGGTAAAGTGCTCCATATTTCAAAGGTGAAGCATTTCCATAGCTCCTAGAATGACCTGCAATCTCCAACCGGACTTCATCTAAGAACATTTAAGATGTAGGCATATGTGTCATTTTAAATATTATTATTAATAATTATTTAAGCTACAGGCAGACACAAAGCCCCCGTCCAAGACAGAACCCAATGTGCAGGAGCCACACTATCTTTTCAACTGTTATTGTGCATATTACCATGCAAATCTGCATCTGCAAACCATTTTCCATGGTTGTGGTGAATGTATAAACTCTGATTTTCTTTTTTCAGCCTCAGTTTGGATTGATTTAGGCAACACAACTACTTTGTGAAGCTTATGGATATATGCATAGTCCACAATAGGATACATTTACACATACAGTGCTTCATTCGACACCGGGAGCATAACGCCACACACTTTATGGCCCTGGTGTTATTAATGTTATTGGCTTCTGACACCTGGGTGCTAATAGCGTATGCCTTAATTGAAGTTTAAAGGCCAAAGATGTTCTGTTTTATATCATTGTAATGGGAATCTTTTTATTGGGGTTTTTTAAATGTTGTATATGTTTTTTTAATATAAAGACATTACGTTATGCTCTAGAGATGTGTCTTCCCTATAATGGACTTTTAAAATAAAACATAATCAGATTTGCTGCCCTAATCACAATTGACCAACCAAACGTGGTCATATTTCTAATAATCCACGCTGAATTATGTGACGTGTTTTTTTTGTTGGCCAAGAAACAACGCTGCACACAAATCGCAACTTGCATCTTCATTTTTGATTTGATGAGGTGCTTCTCTCAGGTACAGAGAGGTTCATACTTTACACATTG